>NW_026057578.1:96352110-96462850 GCF_023721935.1 Panthera uncia
AGCATGCTTGAACACCTCATATATCATGGCCACTAGTCTAATACGTTACTCACTTCCAGGCCAAAATAAACGAATACACGTACCAGTTCCTTTTATATTAAAACCTTGCAAACATACCTAGACAGAAACAAGGGCTTACTGGAAACCGAGTGCTTTCTAGATACCAAGGACTTTTCTAGTATATTACTCCCATACAAGGAGGAAGAAAAGAGTCTACATGAAGCATCCAGTACATACCAGGAAATATTTCAGCATGACATTACTCACACATAGGAAGAAGAAAGATTTAAGACACATTAATTGCCTGGTATGTGTCAGATACTATTCTATGACAAACTTACACATAAAGGAAGGAAATGAGCCTGCATCCATAGCCTGGTATATGCCACTGCACTATCACGGTGGTATTAACACATGAGGAAGGAAACGAGCATAAATTCAGAGCTTGGGATAGGCCATACCCTATTCTAGTGTAACATTATACGTAATTAGGAGTAAGAAAACAAGATTACATTGAGCACCCAAAATACATGAGGCATGATTCCATTATAGTATTACTCACGCATAGAGAGAAGGAAACAAGCATGAATTCATCATCCAATACATGGCTGGTGCTTTTTAGTTCAATCTTATTTCCACAGAGAGGAAGAAAACTTCATGCAGGAAGCAGCTAGTATATGCCAGGCACTATCCCAGTATGCCATTCCTCATGTATAAAGGGAACGAACATTCAAGGAGTATATGCCTGGTGCTGTTTTAACACAATATAACTCATATATTGGAGAATGAAAAAAGCATGAAAGAATGCCAAATTGTGCCAGACCCTATTCCAGGAAAATATTATCCTCATATAAGGGAAAGAAAGGAGCATGGATTTAATAACAAGTTCATGTCAGGTACTGTTATAATTCATTATTGCTTACATACAAGGAGAAGGAAAAATAATGCATTAAGTGCTTTGTGTATACAAGGTCCAGTTTTAGTATAAACTTAATTATAGATGGGGGAAGGAAATAAAGCTGCATGAAGCACCTAATATATGCCAGACAATGTTCTAGTAAAACATTACTTGCACACAGGGAGAAAGAAATTAGCATGCATGAAATGCCTACTATATGCCAAGTCTTAATCTAGGAAAACATTACTCACATATACTAGAAAGAAAAAAAAAAAAATTAAGCATTTCATATGTGCCAGGCACTAGTCTAATGCAATGTCACACACAGGTGGAAGAAACAAGCATTATCGTCTAATAAATGCAGGGAACCATCCCAATACAACAGTACTCACATACAGGGGAGGGAAACGAGTCACCTATATGCGCAAGATGCAATTCTCACGCAGACTTACTGAAACGAGAAAGAAATGAGCATGACTGGCACACCTGGTTCTACCAGCAGAAGCTGAATACAATGCTACCTACTATTAGAGGGAAAGTAGCAAGCATGCACGAAGTGTCTCCTTGGTGCCAGCCAGGAATCTAGCGCCACTTCACTCGAGACAAAGGACACAAGAATGCATTGAGTGCCAAAAATGTATCAAGCACTAATCTAATACAATACCACTCACACACACAGGGAAGGAAACAATGTTTCATAGAGTGCCTCAAATGTGCCAGGTACAACATTACTCACAATAGATTAAAAGAAGCAACTGTCCATATGTACCTTTTATAAGGCATATAGTGTCCTGGCATGTAGTTGTTCACATAGAGGGGAAAGGAACAGTCATCAATGAGCACGTTGTATATGCTTGACACTGCGTTAGTACAACGTAACACACACTGGGAAAAGAAAGTAAGCGTATGTTAATTACCTAATACATGCCAGCTAATAATCTAGTCAGATAATACTCTAACAAAGGGCAAAAACAAAACAAAAGAAGCATTTACAGAGCATAAGGTATAAATCAGGTACTATTTTAGTAAAGCACTACTCACACATCGGAAAAAGTAAGCATTCATCTATTAGATGCTTAGCTCTATACTAATACAGTGCCATTCACATATGAAATAAACACGCATTAACTGCCAAGTGTATGCCAGAAAATATTCAAATACAACTTCACTTAGAAATTAGTGGAAGCATACAACTGTATGTTGAATGCCCAATGTTTGCCAGGCCCTATTCTAGAACAACCTACCTCGCACGTAGACAAAGGAAAGGAGCATGCCTCACACACTTAGTATTGCCAGACACCAGTCTAGGACGTTACTCAAACATAAAAGAAGTAAACAAGGATACAGTGAGCATCTAGTAGAGGCCAGTAAGTATTTTATCACAACTTTACTCACAAAGAAGAGGAAAGAATACATCGAGTATTGAGTATACGTCAGGCACTTTACCAAATTCACACATAGGAACAGGGAGCAAGATACATTGATGCCTACTATACACCAGGTGCTTTTATAGTGCAACATTACTCACACATAGTGGAAGGAAACAAAACCACACAGGGCATTGAATATATGACAGACACTATTGTAGTACGTTACTTACACGTATACTTATTTCCTTTCTCCATATGACAGTAAAATTGTCACAGTAGCATAGTACCTGAAAATACATTCTGGTACTACATGACTCACACATAGTAGGAGTGATGCAGTCATGCATTGATCCTCTTGCATAAGACAGATATCGTTCTAGTATGATATAAGTTGTATATCGAAGGAAGACAAAATGTGTTCATTGTGTTCCTAATGTATGCTAGGTTCTATTCTATTCTATTCTATTCTAACATTGTCCACACATGAGTGAAGGAATAAAATCATGAGTTGATCGTATAAAGTCATCCAGGGAATATCTAGCACAATATTATTCATACATAGTGAAAGAAAACAAGCTTGCATAGTTTACGTAGTATAGGCCAGGAATTATTCGAGAATAGCATTGCTCACACAGACTGGAATTAAGTAAGCATGCATTGAGTCCTAGTATATGCAAGGTGCTATTAATTATAAACTTACTCATATGTCGCTGAATGAAATAAGCATGCAATAGGCACCTAGTAAATGCTAGATCCTATTATATACAACACTGCACACATATAACCAAAGGAAACAAGGATGTTTAGCAACTACTACATGACAGCACTATTCTAATACAACATTATTCACACACAAGTGACAGAAAACAAGTATAACTGAGCAACTAGCTTATGCCAGGTACAATCCTGGTGCTACGTTCCCCCACATAAAGAGAAAAATATATAAACAGGCACGGAGCACTTAATATATGTCAGATATTATTGCAGTAAAATATTGCTCACACATCATGTGAAAGAACAAAACATGCATTGAGCCAGCAGCATGTGCAAGGTTGTTTTTAATTACAACATTACTCATACATATGGGGAGGCAAGCATTCATGCAATTAGTGTCCATTATATGCTGGACACTATTCGGATACATTATCACTCTCACATTGGGAAATACTTTGAGCATACATTAAGTGCAAATCATATGCCAGGCACTATTTTAGCACAACATAACACACGTTGGAAAAAAGAAAGCACATATGCATCAATTGACTATTGTGTGCCAGGAATTATTCTAGTCAAATGGTATTCTAGCTTGAGTAGAATGGAATAAACATGCACGAAGGACCTTGTATATACCAGGTAATATTCTAGTAAAATCATTACTCACACGTGAGTAAAGGCAGCCTTCATCAAGTGCCTGGTATATGCCACATACTACGCTAGTGCAACATTACTCTCAAGTAGGTAAGAAAGGGAACATGCATGGAATACCTAATATATGCTAGATGATTTTTACTGCATCATTGCCTCACCTGCGGGAAGGAATCAAGTATTCCTGGAGCACAAAGTATTACTTAGCACTCCTCTACTACAACATCACTAATACATAGGACAGAAGAGAAATTATGCACTAAATTGCTAGTAATTCCAAGTACTATTCAAGCAAAACTGTACATGTGGGGGTGGGGGGGGATTACCAACAATAGAGCCCTTAGTATACACCTGACCCTGATCTACTACAGCCTTATTCAAACATAGAGAAGGCAAATACAGAGGAAACTTTGTGTTTAAGGAGTGTGATTCCAGGGCCACCTGGGTGGCTCAGTCGTTTGAGTGTCCTACACTTGATTTTGGCTCAGGTCATGATCCCAAGTTCAGGTCATGATGCCAGGGTCATGGGATGGAGAGCCACATTGAGCTTTACACCGAGCATGGACCCTGATTAAGATTCTCTCTCTTGGCTGGCTCTCTCTCCCTCTCTCTCTCCCTCTCTAAAATAAAAATAAAGGAAAGAAAAAAAAGAAGTATGATTCTAACACAACACTGTTCACATTTGTGGGAAAAAATGAGCTTGCATGAAGCACCAGGTATAGACCAGGCAATCAATATTCTCGTGTATCGTTACTCACACATACATGGAAGGAAGGTAGCATATATTAGGCCTTTAGCATATTCCATATATACATATATATTGTCCTTTTGTAATTCAAATTTACTCTTACATAAGTGGAAGGAAATATGCATGCATTGAACCTCTAATATGTTACTGTGTTACTCACACTGATGGGGAGGGATTGAGCATGCATAGAGTATGCAGTATATCTCAAGTACTATTCTAGGACAATCATACCCAAGCATAGCAACAAGAGATGAGCTTTCATGGAGTATCTAGTGTGTATTAGGTTCTATTTTAGAAAACATCACTCACTCATAGGGGAAGAAAGTAAGATTGAATTGAGCACCGAGTATATTCAGGAATAATTCCGAGACAACCTGACCCAGTAACAGGGAGAAGGAACCAGCATACACGAGCATCCATGCCAGCTGCTTTTTCACTAACAATTAAGTCACATGTAGGGGGGAAGGAAGCATAAAAGCATTGATTGCCCTAGATATGTCACATACGCTTCTGGGGCATTCTTACACATGTTTAGGGGAAAGGAAACCTGCATGGATTAAACTGCATATGGCATATTCTAGTCTAGTACAGCTTTAGTCACACATAGTGGGGAGAAAACAAACATGCGCTGTGGACTTAATATATGGCATGTAACCTTACTCACACAGATGAGAAGAAAATAAGCATGATGAAGCAACTAGTGTGTGCCAGGCATTCTTCTACTGCATTTCTCACGTGAAGGATGAACAAACAAGCATGCATCAAGAACTTCGTACGTGCCACAGGTGTTATTCCTGCAACATTACTTACACAGTGGGAAGGAAATGATCATGCACTGAACCACCAGAATATTCAGGGTCTATTCCAGTAGTTCTAGTACTTTATTCACACATAGGGGTAGGTAGCATGCCTGCAATGAGTGCCTGATATTTATCAGACACTACTCGAGTTAATGTTTACTTCCACATTGGGAAAGAAAACGAATATGTATTAAGTGCCAAGTGTTTGCCAGGTACTTTTCTAGCACATCCCCCACAAATCAACGGAATGATGCCAGTATTACTAAGTGCCTAATATTTGTCGGATAGTATTCTAGTACAATTTACTCACTCAGGAGAAGAAATCAGGCATGCAAGGAGCATCTGGTATTGCCAAGCACTGTTTTAATACAACATAAACCACAATTAGGAAAAAGGGAGTATGCATTCATTAAATGCCCGTGCATGCCAGACAAGATTCTTAGTACAATCTTACTCTTACGTAGAATGAAGAATGCATTCATACATTTCACACCTAGGTTAAACCAAGCCAAGCACTGAGCTCCAAATATATGCCACACACTAATCTAGAATGGCATTTCTCACTCACTGGGAGAAGAGAGCACGCATTCATTAGCATCTAATTTATAATTGATTCGCCTCAAGCACAACACACCCACACACAGAGGAAGGAGACAAACCTGCATGGAGCACCCAGTATAGGCCAAATTATATGCTAGACTAACTTTACTGACACATTCTTAAGTAAGCATACATTGAGCACCTAGTATATGCCACACACTATTCTAATACAATCTTGCCCACACATCAGAGAAAGACATGATTTTTTGAGTGCTTGTGTTGGTTGGTAACCTCTGGAGCTTCCCAGGTGAAATTTAAAACTGGTCCTGTATGTGGAGGACAAGAGAAAGCTAAGAAAGATGCAGGCCACCCCACATTGGTAGGTGTCAGGTCCAATAAGCAAGCCTCCGAGGCTTGTCTTAGGTGGCTGCAAAATGAGTAGATCTCCACATCTATCTGTAGGAATCTGAAAAGTTTATACAGAAGTCTTAACGAGTTCAGTCACATATCCGTCCAGATTACAAATCATTCTCTCAAGGCTCATCCTTGAAATGGCTCCAGCTGGGGAATTATGGGTAGAATGTTACGATCCAAGAACAAGGGAGTGGGTGAGGAGCCTCTGATTACCTGGGTCCACCTTGTGGGTCAACCAGCAGTCACATCTTCTTGATGACACTCCAAACCTCATGACTGGCTCTTCTAATCTTATATGCCCGCCTGTCCCACAATGTGTTGTTAGTAATCAGCAAGGGGTTTCATTAGTATGGAGGTGGCTCATTTGGCTGCTATCTGGCCACACTGGAGACAGATGCCACAGCAATAATGTAAGAAAAGTAAGCAAAAACACAGATTAAGATAGTGATTCCTAAAATAATTTTTTAACAAGAGTTTCGTGATCTAAACTATTGATTTATTAAGTCACCTGGACTGGGGGTTGAATCACTCAGGGCATTCACTTTTGTTATCATGTGATTTAATAAAGATGTTACATTAGCAGATTCATAGGTATGAATACACAACATTCTACTTGGATAATGGCACAGGTGCCTCCCTGGGAGGCAGTAATAATGTCCAAGGCCATCCTGTTGTGGAGACATTTTTTCTCACTAGAGACATTTCACTGTTCAGCCCGTGTTAAGACAGGCTTTATTGGCTATCATTTAAGGATAGTTGAGTGAATTTAGTATGGGCTTCTATGTGTGCTATAATGTTCTCATAGACTCTATAAAAGCCAAAGGAGGGAACAAAGACAGCATCTAAATGATCATACCAGTGGAAAACAGAATGTGCCCATCTGGCCTCAAGGAGAGGGAAGTTGGCAGCTTTAGGAACTTGGCTTGCTGGTACATATCATACATGTTGTTCAGGGGAGGCAGCATTGTCAGGCATGAAGAGATGGACTGGGGGTGGTATATTCCAGAGCAAGACCCCTACCTTCTCCCCTCTTTCAATGGTGCATGTTCCATTCAGGTATGGTGTGTTTCAGTAGGTCCAGCTTATAGCAGGACAGTGGGGTCCTAATGGAGATTGGAACCAAATCCTATCTGCCTGCAATTCTAATGAACAACAGTGAAAACTATCAACCCAGTATTTTTCACAGATAAAACACATTTTTCTCTATTTTTTCTTATTTCACATGCTAAAACTGCATGCACTCTTTTGTCTGCTAGCCCTTTTGAATACATCAAAAGCCTATGATTTTTAAGTGACTTCTGTGTTTTCAACCCTGATGTTCAGTTGTGATTTAACCATGTTTCTGAATTAATTTAAATCCTCAGTGTTTACAATGAACTCCCTCTTTAGCTTCTCTTTTCCTCTACTTTTCCTGCTCTGATTTTTAGCTACTCTGTTTCTTTGTGTTGTAAATATTCTTGAAATATATATAATATAATGTGGTTGAGTTTTGGTTGACTTCTCCTATACTCATCATCTTGAGTAATATTACTGATTTCTTTACCTTTCCTTTTCTTGTCTCTGACACATCTGTTTCCTTTGAAGCTGGCCAGCAGGCTATGGCACCTTTGTTTAGCAGAAGCTAGATTCTCTCAACTATTTTCTTCTGGACTATTTGCCTTTGTTTTATTTTCTGTTCATTCTTATGACCATCTTATGACTATCTTTTCCATTTTTCCTATCTATTCCTAGAAGCCTAGTTGACTGTATCCTCATTTTTTTTTATTGTATGTGGGGACCTAATAACAGCATTTATTTCAACAGATCATTAGGCTGCTTATCATAAACCAGGCAAATTCCTTTAAATGGATCTGATCCAGTCTGAACAGGATAAGACCTGGTTATGACTGGTTTTACCCAGTCAGAAGCAGTGTAATCTAAATAAAGAGAAATGAGAACAGATCAAAAAGCTTTAAGCTCATCATGAAGTTTCAAAAACATTTTGAACCAAAGAAAACTTTTTTTTATATGGTTCACTTGATTCAGGGGGTTTTAATAGGTTTAACTTGGCCTGGATGAGACCAAATTAATTTAAAAGAATGGGAACAACTTTAAGTAAACAAGAACTGGTTTAAATTAGTCAAAACCTGGGGCGCCTGGGTGGCTCAGTTGGTTAAGCGTCCGACTTTGGCTCAGGTCATGATCTTGCAGTTTGTGAGTTTGAGCCCCTCATCAGGCTCTGTGCTGGCAGCTCGGAGCCTGAAGCCTGCTTCATATTCTGTGTCTCCCTCTCTCCCTGCCCCTCCCCTGCTCATGCTGTCTCTCTCTATCAAAAATAAATAAATGTATAAAAAAGTTAGTCAAAACCTATGTAAACATACCAAGCCATTATTTTAAAGCTCATCGGCATTTGTGCATGACGAACCCAAATTGGAACCAATTTAAACTTCTGACAGAAGCCTAACTTTACACTAGAACCATCATTAACTAAATTTATGTTTGTTGGGTTCATTTTTGCTCGAATAAATTAACTAAAACTGATCTGAATCTGGCAGAACAGGTCACAAAGTTTTCTTTACAAAATTCTTCTAAACTTTTTGCTCCTCCATGCCTGGTGTATTTCTCGAAAGTAAATCCAATTTCTGGGTTGATCTTGAGGTCTTGACCTCAGAAATCTGAATTACAGCAAAGATTTCTTGGTTTCATCCCAAATGAATTCATTTGTCCTGACCTCAAAGTTGCAATCTCTAAAGTTGATCTCATTTCCTTCAATGTGAATCTTTCTGCCCTTTAAGGGGAAGATGCTGAGGCAGGCAGCTGACGATTACCGAAGAATAGCTAGGAAGAAAGTGCCGGAATAATCACTTTACATACATTATCTCATTCCATCCCTTCAAGAACTTTATGAAGTGTCTGCAATGCTGCCTTGGTTTCCAAGAAAAGAATCATTTCTAAAAGATACACGTTGGAATTACTTTAAACTTTCTTTGGAAGCCACTTTACTCAGTCAAGTGTACAACCCCAAAAGAACTTCTGTCATTCCAGTGTTCTGGGAGTGCAGTTCTGTAGGTGCATGGTCATAGAAATCACTTTGTAATGTGTGATTATTTATGTAGGACTCTGGGCCACCCTGGCTGTCCTTCCTGCCTACCTTCATGTGGGGGACACACCTGTTCATATAGCTGTACTAACAGGGTATATTACAGAGGAAAATGCCCAACCTGAACTTTTTTAAAATAGTTTAATTTGAGCTCCAAAGTAATGCTATTCTTTTTAAGAATCACTTTGATCTATGTTTCCATGCCTCTGTAGGGATATTTTTCTTCCTTTACCATTAGAAGTATTGTCATGAGTATTGGCCCACCCTGCATAGTCTCCCAATGTTGCAAAACTCCTTCTCTCTTGTCAAGTTTTACTTCTTCTCTCTGTTTTCTTTCTTTATTCTTTCTTTCTTTCTTTCTTTCTTTCTTTCTTTCTTTCTTTCTTTTTTTTGTAGGTCAAATTGCCTTGTTCTTAACCAATCCTTGTAGATTCTTTAATGAGAAAGCAATACAATATGGTCTCATGGTTAAGAATGTTTACTTTGGAGCCAAGCAGACTGGACTTATGTTCCAGTTGTATTATTTAACACCTGTGTGGCCTGGATGGCATATTTAACTTGTCCAAACTTCATTTTATTTATCTGTAAATTAGGTTAATTACAGAACCTTCTCTTAAGTGGCTGCGAGATGTCAATGAAGATCTCCACGTAAAGTGCTTGGCCTTGCACAAAATAAGTGCCCAGTAGATATTGTACTACAACTATACAACAGTGTTTACTTGTAACTATTGCTGTTGTTGTTATGTACAAATTCATTCCTCAAATTTCAGAATTAAGTGTTGCTTTACTCTTTTATTAATAAAGAAGCGGATTCAAACAAGTCCAGTAGTTTACCAAAGGACGCACAACACTGTGTGATGTCACAGAGATCAGTGCCTGCCTCAGAGTCATCTCAACCAATGCTACTTCCTGTTTTTACCGTTGCATTTGCACCCGCTGATACCCCAGGCCCTTTCATCTCTTCTTCCTTTCTTTCTCTTCTCCTTCACTTCTTACAGAAAACAAATGATGGGGTTACCTTGCTTGTACTATCCTCCTCCCAGTTTGTCCTAATTCCTAGTTGCCTTCTTGCCTCTCTTCCTCTTTTTCCCCCTAAAACCTCTGTCCACCTATAACTGATGGTAAAGACTCACTCCACTCCACCTGTTAAAGAGAGAAGTTAAATCCAGAGTTGGGATTCCTCAAATGATCTGTATCTGCAACTATGAAATTTTACCTTAATGATTTCTGTCCCCCTGCAGGTCTGGCATTACTCTAGTCTACACTGTATGCTACCTTTGCATTTACTGGGCTACCCAGAAACATCGTTGGAAAGCCCTCTCCCTTCCCTTCATTTGAAGTGGTCAGCTCTGTATATTCAGCATCTGCTGTAAACCAATCCCCTCTGACATTTTTCAGAGGGAGATGTGTTTTTGTTTGCTGAAGACAATGGAAAGGAAAATAGAGATGCTGTACAGATAGAAGTAGAGTGTTCTGAAGTTTGGGACCATGAAGTTTCAGTCAACTAGGTAACAGCAATCATCTAGTCATTTAGTCAGGTAACATATTGACCACTAGCTACATGTCAGATACACTAGTGGGAATAGAAGTCTGATTATACATACATATATATAATTGTGTGTGTGTGTGTGTGTGTGTGTGTGTGTACGTGTATGTGTCCCAATTTACTATCCTGGAATATGAGAACAATTTCTTCTCGGATTGTTATCCATTAAAGTGCTTATAAATGTCTAACGTGCATGTGTAGGAATATATTCTCATGGCTCATTTTTCAATATCTTTAAACTATTCACTCAGTTAGGGGCCACTTCAAAAACACTGTGATATGGAGCAGTATGGACTCTGGTCCAGAATCCAGGAATCTACTGTCCATCTTTCTACTTCTCTCCTGCTGTGTGATTTCAGTGAGGTATACTCTCTGCATCTGAACCTTCTTGTCTTCCAAGTGGAGAGCACATGTCACAGAGGCCCTTGTTAGGCGAAACAGAAGAAATGGCAATAAACTGGGACAACCTCCAAAGCACAGAGGAACAAGTCAGCTATAGACAACCTTGCTGCTCTAAAAGATCACTTGCTGGAAAGGGGCTATAACACAACCTTTAAAACCAATAGTTCAGCAGGATATTTGCCTACAACAAGTATTGGGTAAATGTCACTGCACGGTGCCAGGATGAAAGTTGTGGTTGAAGTACAAATGAGCGTCTGTGATAGATTTACTCAGAGTTGTTAGATAATAAAATGTCATTATTGGGAGTACATGACTGACAAGTCGCCTTGCTGACATGTCATATAACAGAAGTGTAGCCTAAGGGCCTGCCTTGTACTTGTGATCTGACATGAAGAGATGATAGTTAAGCTCTAATTTTCAGGGTGTGATTTTAGTTGCCATGTTGAAAATATTTCTAAAGCTAGAAGATGAACAAGTGTCTTGTGGCAGATATAAAGTGCCCCTAGAAATCTGAATAGCTGAAAATACTGTGAAGGGAAGAAAATTCCCTCTCCCTAAAAAAGAAAAAAAAACCTTCCAGGGAGAGGAGCAGTTGGAGCTAGGAAAGATGAAGTCTTAATATGCCAAAAGCATTGGATTATGACCCATGTGCATATAGCAGGCGCTGGCGAGACTTTCAGGAAGCTAGTCATGGGAAGTGGTTGAGAGAAAAGGAACCCATGGGTGGTTAACCTGAGGATCAAAGAGTCATCCCTTAGAGATAGCTGAATTCCTAATGACCTAGTCCAGCGTTTTGCAAACTGATGTTTGATAGAACACTATTTCATAGGACCTAATGTAAGATTTTCAATTTTACAAATGTTCCAGATTCATATAAATCTTAGAATTGTAAGTTAAACAAAATTAAACCAGTACATTTTTTTCTCTAAAGAAGACAATGTTTTAATGTACTACCACACAATATGTTTCTTCAAGAGAGAGAAAAATTATTTTTCAAACATAATAATGAAAGGGCATCTATTAGCATCTCCCAGAACTTGCATTTTATGGACTAATGTTTGGGAGATGCTGATTTAGGTGATTGTTTATATTTGAACTGTGAAACTGGCAAGCAGATAAAGGCAAAGAAAAGCAAGAAGTCTTGGCCCCTGGGGATCCATACAGATAAGTGGAGACCAGCAGTGTAACTTCATTGAGTGGTCTATTCACACCAGGTCTCCAAGAGTAGAAAGAACAGATTAGAGAGAGACTGAGCCTCTGGAGGCAGTTTTCAAGTTCCATCCAGGGTTCTAGTCAAATGGGATTTAGGATAGAATTCCTAGTCTCCGGAGGAGACCATGAACTAGATGAAGATTCTAAGAAAGAGGACGAGAAGTATGCAGTGAGCCACCATATCAGAGAGAAGTTACACAACTCCCAATCTGCAGTGTCCTACCCAGCTTGAATATCTGGCCCACCAAAGCATATTTGTCCATAGAGGATTAAGTACATCTTCTCTACTAAATTGTAGAACACAAGTGATTAGCATGCATCCTGCCCTGTTTTTAATTAAGAAAATGGGGGAAATCTTTATGTGCATATGTGCATTCATAGACAAAGCTATGAAAAGCTGGATGAGACCACCTAAGGAGAAATTAGGAAAGGGCTTACAACAGAAGTTCTTGGTGTGGCCTGGGTTGATGAGGTTCCATGATTTTTAAATGCCCACATTATGAATTAGAAAACGCATGCAGACCGCTTTGTTTGATCATGCATTTATCCAAAAGCCATTTGGAGCCATGATGATACTCACTGTGCTGAGGATCTGGTATTTGAAAATTAAAAAGAATAATTAATGTGTTTCCAGTTCCAAGCTGATAAGACCTGTCATCTGGAAATAATAAACTATAAAGCAAAGAATAGTAAGAAACCAAAAAGGACAAATGTGTAGGATCCTGATGGTAAAGAGACTGATAATTTCTGCAATTTCAGAATCTAGTGTTAGTGTCAACTCTCTCAAAATAATAAATTTGTGCGAGTGTCTTCCCAAAGCAAAGATCTTCACTTTTATAGCCATCTAAAAAGAATATAAACCCTGCTGCTCTACAACATTACTCATGTGATTATTGACTAGATATAATGACCAAAGTCCCTAGTGTAAAACTATGGCAACTCATAGTCAGTGCATTGGAAACATTTTTTTAATGTTTATTCATTTTTTGAGAGAGACAGAGCGTGAGTAGAGAGAGGGCAGAGGAAGAGGGAGACACAGAATCCAAAGCAGGCTTCAGGCTCTAAGCTGTCAGCACACAGCCCAATGGAGGGCTCAAACTCATGAACCAATGAACCATGAGAGCATGACCTGGCTGAAGTCAGACGCTTAACAACTGAGCCACCCAGGCACCCCCGGAAACATTTTTTAATGACACACTGAATTCTGAGCATTGGGGATGTAAGATGTTGTCTTTGACTTCAAGAAAGTTAGAGTTCAGGATGTCCACTCTCACCACTGTTATTCAACATAGTATTGGAAGTCTTTGCCTCTGCAATCAGACAACACAAAGAAATAAAAAGCATCCAAATCGGCCAGGAGAAGGTCAAACTTTCACTCTTCGGAGATGACATGATACTCTATATGGAAAACCCAAAAGATTCCACCAAAAAACTGCTAGAACTGATTCATGAATTCAGCAAAGTTGCAGGATATAAAATCAATGCACAGAAATCGGTTGCATTCCTATACACCAACAATGAAGTGACAGAAAGAGAAATCAAGGAATCAATCCCATTTACAACTGCACCAAAAACCATAAAATACCTAGGAATAAATCTAACCAAACAGGGGAAAAATCTATACACTGAAAACTATAGAAAGGTGATGAAAGAAATTGAAGAAGACACAAAAAAATGGAAAAAGATTCCATGCTCCTGGATAGGAAGAACAAATATTGTTAAAATGTCGATACTACACAAAACAATCTACATATTCAACATGATACCTATCAAAGTAACACCAGCATTCTTCACAGAGTTAGAACAAACAATCCTAAAATTTGTATGGAACCATAAAAGACCCCGAATAGCCAAAGCAATCTTGAGAAAGAAAACCAAAGCAGGAGGCATCACAATCCCAGACTTCAAGCTATACTACACAGCTGTAATCATCAAGACAGTATGATACTGGCACAAGAACACACACTCTGATCAGTGGAACAGAATAGAGAACCCAGAAATGGACCCACAAACATATAGGCAACTAATCTTTGACAAAGCAAGAAAGAATATCCAATGGAATAAAAATAGTCTCTTCAGCAAGTGGTGCTGGGAAAACTGGACAGCGACATGCAGAAGAATGAACCTGGACCACTTTCTTACACCATACACAAAAATAAACTCAAAGTGGACGAAAGACATCAATGTAAGACAGGAAGCCATCAAAATCCTCAAGGAGAAAGCAGGCAAAAACCTCTTTGATCTTGGCCTCAGCAACTTCTTATTCAACACGTCTCCAGAGGGAAGGGAAACAAAAGCAAAAATGAACTACTGGGACCTCATCAAAATAAAAAGCTTCTGCACAGCAAAGGAAACAATCAGCAAAACTAAAAGACAACTGATAGAATAGGAGAAGATATTTGCAAATGACATATCAGACAAAGGGTTAGTATCCAAAATCTACAAAGAACTTATCAAACTCAACACCCAAAAAACAAGTAATCCAGTGAAGATGTGGGCAAAAGACATGAATAGACACTTCTCCAAAGAAGACATCCAGATGGCCAACCGACACATGAAAAAATGCTCAACATCACTCATCATCAAGGAAGTACAAATCAAAACCACAATGAGATACCACCTTACACCTGTCAGAATGGCTAACATTAACAACTCAGGCAACAACAGATGTTGGCAAGGATGTGGAGAAAGAGGATCTCTTTTGCATTGTTGGTGGGAATGCAAACTGGTGCAGCCACTCTGGAAAACAGTATGGAGGTTCCTCAAAAAATTAAAAATAGAACTACCCTATGACCCAGCAATTGCACTACTAGGCATTTATCCAAGGGATACAGGTGTGCTGTTTCGAAGGGACACATGCACCCCCATGTTTATAGCAGCACTACCAACAATGCCCAAAGTATGGAAAGAGCCCAAATGTTCATCAATGGATGGCTGAATAAAGGAGATGTAGTATGTATATACAATAGAGTATTACTCAGCAATCAAAAAGAATGAAATCTTGCCATGTGCAACCACGTGGATGGAACTGGAAGGTATTATGCTAAGCGAAATTAGTCAGAGAAAGACAAAAATCGTATGACTTCACTCATATGAGGACTTTAAGAGACAAAACAGATGAACATAAGGGAAGGGAAACAAAATAATATAAAAACAGGGAGGGGACAAAACAGAAGAGACACATAAATATGGAGAACAAACTGAGGGTTGCTGGAGGGGTTGTGGAAGGGGGGATGGGCCAAATGGGTAAGGGGCATTAAGGAATCTACTGAAATCATTGCTTCACTATATACTAACTAATTTGGATGTAAATTTTAAAAAATAAAAAATAAAGTTAAAAAAAGGAAAAAAAGTTAGAGTTCAAGAAATTAAAAAGAACAGTGTTTTGAGATACATGAAAAGATGCTCAACATCACTCATCATCAGGGAAATACAAATCAAAACTACAATGAGATCACCTCCCCCTGTCAGAATGGCTAAAATTAACAACACAAGAAACAACAGGTGTTGGTGAGGTTGCGGAGAAAGGGGAACCCTCTTACACCATTGGTGGGAATGCAAACTGGTACAGCCACATGGAGAACAGTATGGAAGTTCCTCAAAAAGTTAAAAATAGAACTACCCTGCAATCCAGCAATTGCACTACTAGGTATTCACCCAAAGTATACATAAATACAGATTCAAAGGGGTACATGCATCCCAATATTTATAGCAACACTATCAACAATAGCCAAATTATCAAGAGAGCCCAAATGTCTCTTGCCTGATGAATGGCTAAAGAAGATGTGGTGTGTGTGTGTGTGTGTATGTATATATACACACATACACACAATGGAATGTTACTCAGCCATCAAAAAGAATGGAATCTTGCCATTTGCAATGACATGGATGGAACTAGAGTGTATTATGCTAAGTGAAATAAGTCAGTCAGAGAAAGACAATACCATATGATTTCATTCATATGTAGAACTTAAGAAACAAAACAGATGAACTTGGGGAAGGGGAAAAGAGAGGCAAACCAGGAAACAGACTCTTTAACTATAGAGAACAAACTGAGGGTCACTGGAAGGGAGGCAGGAGGGGGGATGGATATTAAGGAAGGCATTTGTGATGAGCAGTGGTGCTGTATGTAAGTGATGCATCACTAAATTCTACACTTGAAACCAGTATTACACTGTATGTTTACTAACTGAAATTTAACTAAATACTTGAAAAAAAAAGCACTGTTTTAGGAAACAACAACACATGAGACAGAACCAAGTGTTGTTACTTAAGAGATTTACATAGTTCTGTGGTTGATTCACTATAGACAGTGCCTTAACAGACAAATAGCTTTGGCAGTCTCCTACTCTAGTATATGTGTAATTAGGATGCTTTCTCGAATTAATTATTAAATTGATTGACTTATAAACTAATAATATTTGGTACACCTGGGTGGCTCAGTCAGTTAAGCATCCAACTTTGGCTCAGATCGTGATCTCACGGTTCACAAGCTTGATCTACGTGTCGGGCTCTGGGCTGACCGCTCAGAGCCTGGAGCCTGCTTCAGATTCTGTGTCTTCCTCTCTCTCTGCCCCTCCGCTGCTCATACTCTGTCTCTCTCTTTCTCTCTCTCAAAATTAAATAAAAATTTAAAATAAATTTAAAAATAAACTAATAATGTTTACCTTATATTAATTGTTAATAACATTCATAACATTTACAAATTATTTACTAAGTGTCAGATATTGTGCTAAGTGCTTTATCTGCCTTATATTATTTAATTATAAAAAACAAAAACAATATACCTCGAGTATTATTGTTATTTTCAGTTTATACATAGGGAAACAAAATAGAGAGGTTAAGTAACTTACCCAAAGTCACACAGCAGGGAAGTAGAAAAGCCAGGATTCAAATCGAGGTATTATGAATCCTAATCCCAAACTCCAAACCACTAAAGAGAATCATCCAGTATGCAACAGTGAGCCTCTGTTATCTAACTGCTAACTTTGTAGCGACTTGATTTGGCCTGATTGCATTGCTGCTAGACAGAATCAAACAAAAACCTTTTTTCTACGGAAACTCCCAAATATTCTAATGTTTTCTTTTAAATGCTAGGCTTCATTTCCAGGTAGGCATAGACTACATTAATCACATTTATCAGTAAGCTAAAGATGACACTAATTATCAAATGTAATAATAACAATGATTGTACACAGCCTTGCTCAGCCAAAATTCTGTAAAATAGCCAACTAACAAGTATGTCTCATTTGCTCAAAACTTTAGTTTTTATTCTGTTCCCTGCCTCCGGTCTTAGGCCTCTTGATCCTGTGGGTCAGTCTGAGGCTTGAATGAGGCCAGCCCTCACGACCCTCCTTGCCCTCATTTCCAGTCTTTGTCTTCTGGCAGGGCTTTCATTCACAGCCTTGGAGAGTCTTAGCTGTGCCCTAGCAAAGCCCCTGGCAGAGGAAAAGCTTCCCAACCAAACACTCTTAAAAATGAAGACAGTGCCCTTTGGCGTGCCTCCACTGCTTCTCCTGTTGCGCTGTAAACAACAGAAAGCTTCACATTTTAGGACTTCAGGCATGACAGAATCTGCAACAGGAGCCGAACGGACCGGTGATATATTTCCTGTGGTGTTTCAAAAACACAGTTTGGTTCTAAGTCTCACCCTTCAGTGGACGCTGCCTCTTGGTAGATGGGGGTGGTGGCATTTACTGCTTCATAAAATCATAATGAGGATACATATCACACCTGATTGTCTCAAAGCAAGGAATTATCAGGGAAATAAAACGATCTCAGTTGAAATATTGGGGGAGTGAAGGGTGCTTGCTTCAATCCTCCATGAACAGATGCATTGCACAACTCCCACAAAATCATAAAAATATGCCCTGGCTCTGCTTGATTTGGCAGACTACTGGAGTTGCCAGATTCTACCGTCCAGGAAAACGTTCACTATTAACATTCCAGCTTCTCTCATAGTGACAACACCCATGTGCACTGAGGATCAGTAAATAGAGGATTACCTTTAGCAAAACACCACCAGATTTTTCATAGTGCATTTTTGGCATTTCATGTGAAATCAGTGATTCCATCTGAATGTAGCCTTGAGATAAGAAAAATGAACAAGGTTGAGAACGGTTGATGTGAAACCCGTAGGAACCTTGTGACAGTGTCATTAATTTGTGCCTTTGAAAGAAGGTAAAGATAACTGGTTGAGAATTCTCTGGGTTATATCAAAAGATTGAGTAACAATTTCTAAGGAGGACTCTTTTGCCAGATTAAAAGAAAGTCACATATTTGAAAACTTCTACCAGCTTAGTATTTCATTTAGTCACTAGAAGAATCTCTCTCTGGCCCTCAACATTCTACATCTCAGGCTCCAACTGTCTTTCCTTTTGAGTGCCTTATTATTGTTTTTGACCTTCTACTTCTTAGGCTTTGAGACTATGTCAGGATCTACAAGCTATTTTTTTTAATGTTTATTTATTTTTGAGACAGAGTGTGAGTGGGGAGGGGCAGAGAGAGAGGAAGACACAGAATCTGAAGCAGGCTCCAGGCTCTGAGCTGTCAGAGCCCAATCCAGGGCTCGAACCCATGAACCTCGAGATCATGACCTGAGCAAAAGGTGGACGCTTAACCAACTGGTGCCCAACCACCCAGGTGCCCCTACAACCTATTTCTTAACAGCAGTGGATATTTAATAATTATTTGTTTCAAAGTTATTGAATCTTTACCACTGTCCTCAGACAACTTACGTCTTTACAGCTACTTGCCCACTGGGGGCTTCCAAGCTGGTTACTGTAACTCTACCCTTCCTGTGATTTGCTTCATGTCTCCCAAATTCCAAATTCCTGTTTCTCTATTTTTCAATTTCTTCATGTTTCTCTAGACATGCCAAACCATTAAATGAGGCTATTAAACACTTTCATCACAACAAAACAACAGCAGCCTGGTGGACCACAAGCTTCACCTTAGCCTCAATGTGACCCAGCACAAGGCCCCAGGTATGGCTCACAACAATGCTGCATGTGCCTGACCAGGCATGGACTTGATCCTTGAATCTTGGGTCCACTGCCCCTACCCCAGATTTTACACTGTATCCCTCAGATAGCATCTGACTTTTTCTTGTGTTCACCTCTAGCTGTAACTATGCATTCTGCATTTTGTTAAAACATCCCCAGTATGTTTTCTTTCCTTTTTTTAGTATTTATTTATTTATTTTTCAAATAGAACACAAGCAGGGAAGAGCAGAGAGAGAGAGGGAAGCAGGCTCCAGTCTCTGAGCTGTCAGCACAGATGCGGGGCTCGAACCCACGAATCCTGAGATCATGACCTGAGCCAAAGGTGGACGCTTAACCAACTGAGCCACCCAGACACCCCTCCCCAGTATGTTTTCTAAACAGGTTGAGAGTGCCATGCATGCTTAGCAGATTTCCAGTGAGGAAAGAGGATGTTCTTTATTTGAAGTATACAATAATGTTCCTGAGTTTTCCTAAACCACCACCAACAACAACACTTGTTTTCCCCAGACAGAGGCAATGCAAATGAAGTACACAGAAGAGAAGAATACTGGGAGAATACATTATAATCATCAAGGTGAATTAGGTCAGGAAAGCCTACCTTGAAGAAACAAAGCTAAAGGAAACAACAAAATAGGCTATGATCATTCTAATGAGACTCTGGTATTACCCATTTTCTCAAAGGTTGATAGAGTAAAAACTTTCTCCAAAAAAAAAAAAAAAAAAAAAATAGAGCCACTTTTTAAAAATTCTTTTGGAGCCAAACAGTCATTGTTAAACCTGTCAATGATAATTTGATTTATTTTATTTCTCCTCATTATGGCCTAGAAACATGGTACAAGTTATGAGTGTGAAGAATAATAGATGTGGTGACTTTTCCCTCCTGTGGAATAAGTGAACCGATGCATCATCTGACTTTTGTGAAAATGTCCTTCAATGCAGTGCAATTGCACTCCCCATAGTTGCTTACCATTCCTCATTTTGTCTTGGGTTATTTCAATCCTGTTATCCAACATCAGCATGCGGTAGTACTTTTATTAGTGAATAACACTCATCACAAACAGGGAAGTGATTTTGCTGTAAAGGATGACAAGCCTGAGGTGAGAAAAAAAAACAATTGAGTCTGGTTTACCTTAAAGCCCATGTTAGAGAATTCTAAAAAATAATACCTCAGGAAGAACGGGTATCACATCAGAAGACTGACAAAAATACTAGAGATGAAAGTAAGAATGTATTTAAAACACGGCAAGGTTTCCCCCAAAGATTCCCCAGCTCTTTCCTAACCGTTGAAAAAATAATAAAAGTACAGCTGTTTAAGCGGTTTAAATTGTTCAATTGTTTAATTGTAAGAGCTGAGGAAGTGAGGGTGCTTGCTGTCACCAGTGAGTGGCCCATGTGCCCCAGACGTGCAAGCTAGGCTCCAGGGTCCCTCACTGCTTCCCATATCACTCAGTTCCTGCCATAGTTACCAGTCTGAAGCACTGGTTATGCTGACTATACTCTCTATTTCACAGGCTGCGCATGCGTGTGTGTGTGTGTGTAAAATATTGATTCCCTCTCTCAAAGTAAGTAAAATTATTTTGAGGACATTGACAGTACACACACACGCACACAAAAACATGTTTTATCAATAAGGCATTAAAAGTTATATTCTAACCAGTTATTAAATTCTGTTCCCACTTATCCCATTTCCATTTTTCAAATCCCTCCCCCACCTCGTTCTACTTATTTTGTATGTAAATGGGGTAAGGGGAGGCATGCAGCCTGATGAATGTAGTTCCAGTGGTAGCATTCATCTTTTACGGGTGTTCTCTTAGGATAAAGTTGCTCTAAGATAAAGTGTTGTTAGTCTACATGGATTCTATAGTCATAAAACGGTCTGCTTTTACATTTTTTCTGATCTCTTTTTGAAGACTGCTCTGAGCACAGTGTAGTTACTCAATA
Source organism: Panthera uncia (assembly GCF_023721935.1). Lineage (NCBI taxonomy): Eukaryota > Metazoa > Chordata > Mammalia > Carnivora > Felidae > Panthera > Panthera uncia. Next base: position 96,373,430 of record NW_026057578.1, read on the forward strand.
AATACCTGTTAAAAGTAAGCATTCATTGGGTTGACTGGCATTTAAAAGGACAAACAGCCTTAGTATCCATGAAGTAGAAATTTTTCACCCTTTTTTGAGACTCAGAATTATGCCAGAGGACATAGATTTTTCAGGGCTCAAATCTTGCTTTGAAACTTGTGTCTTGAAGACATAGACTTAAGGAGACTTGCCCTTGTCTTCCCCTCACCCCCACCTCCTGCTTAGCCCACATGTGACTTGAAACAAAATAGTGTTTAGACTTCCAGACAGCTGAGCAGTGCCAGCGTGGTCACCTTCTTGCTTTCTCAGCACCTGTTCCTCACAGGGCTGTGTTTGTAAAGGCAGTTTGGTGCCCTAGCCCTGCCTCCCTAGGCAGTGAGATACAGCACCATCCCCTGTGGTGCAGTAAAAAAGCACGAGAGAAGATGCTCCGGAAGGTGGTCCCTAACTTGGGTCTCTGACTGATAACTTGATAGAACAGAAGAGATAAAAGGACTAGAAATTGAGACAAGAATTCTTATTTTCAGTTTTTAATGTATTGTTCTATGTGACCTTAGCAATTCATTTCTCTTCTATAAGCATCAGGTTTTTTTTATTTGTTACAAAGAAATAATAATGCATGTTTTACCTGCCATTAATATTATATTAAAAGATATATTTTAAAGTGCTTTAAAAAACTGAGTGTGCCAAGCAGCAGAAGAGCATTACTCCAGTGGGTTAGAGGGAGGGAAAGGGAGAATATTGGGAGAACAGACATCTTTTAGGTTAACCTGATAGAGTAATTGTGGGTTAAGTATTTCCATACAAATCAAAGTGACATTACACAGGATCATCTTTCAATTAATTATGGAACAGAGATTTAATCATGTTTTTATTTCACATAATATTTAGATTTTATGCTTTTTCTATAGAGGAATGTTTGGACAAGTGTGACAATGTTGTAAATGAGGATTCCATGTGGACTTAAAGTACGTGGGATATAATTCAAAGTTATGCAAGCAATAAAATGTCCACCTAATAGGCCATTAAGCTACTAGTAAATGTCATACCATTTTCATTGGACTTAATACCACGAATTAAAAGCAAAACGTCTATTTTTAATATTTTGCCTTGCAAGGTCTTAGGGTAGGAAGTCTAGCACATTCAGTCCTGCCAGTATTACTTACATAAGCAATAGGTATGAAAGGAAGAAGATCTACAGGCCTTTGCACTCCAGCTGTTAATACCATACCCAGAATAGTCATTTTCCAATCGTGATCCATGGGAGCCCCAGGATTGCTGCTGGAGGCAGAGAGAGAAAATGATGGGGATAAAGTAGGTAAGATCAAAAGCCTCCTCCCCAACTCAGCTTCATCTAAAGCATTTCGACCATTTCACATTTTGTGTACAGAGCTTCTGTGTAAAAGTAAGTTGGAAACAAGAACTCATCAGCTTCTGAAGTTGGTTTTAATCAGTATTGTAGAGGAAAGAACCCTGGATGAGGAATTAGAGAAGCTTCATCTCATCTCTAAACTTGTGACACTGGGCATGTCATTTATCCCCCCTGGGGCATGGGTCTTTGTATTTATAAAAACATGGAGATGGTGTTAAATGTGGCTAATTGTAAATCAATTAAAATGTTTGTGAAATATGAGTTCTTGTGGCCAATATTAGGATAAAGGATCAGAAAACTAAACCTGACTTACTTGGCACATTTTTTGAAGCTGGCTGAGGATCCCTCTTCCTCCCTCCCTGTACCACGTTCATCTCTTTCGGAGGGGGCATCTCCGTCAGGCCAGACCTGCCTTTACTAGCCAGGAAGAAATGCCAGTCCTACTGCTCAGGGATATGCCTGTCATATAAATGGCCGCCAGTAATCTAATCTTAAATAAATTTATCAATCTGCATCATAAAGCCATAAAAAGTATGTAAGTCTGTTTAAGTTGTCCCACATATGAACACAAAGCAGAGTGGCTCTGTTGAAATGGTGGGGATACAAGCAATAGAATGCTACCCCCGACCTGTCTTCTATCATATCTCCCCACCCTGAGGCACCTCTTGTAACATCAGGGCTCTGAGGAACCCTGTTTGAAAACCACTGCATAACCAAACCCCTTCAACCCTTTAAAACCACGTGTTGCAATTATTATTTTACTTTTTCATGATGTCTGACTAATTTTACTACAATAATCATGGAATTCAAAATTGGTCCTTTGGGAAAACACTTATCAAAATCTTCACTTTAAATTAAAGTAGGACCTGAAGTCCCTTTATACTTGCTAGGAACATGATCTGAGAATGTTTGCTTTGTGCCTTCTCTATATGTCCTTGTTCCTGTGGGAAGCAGGAACTAGAAACTAAGTTGACTCTTGCTCTCTAACTTTCAAATAGGAAAATCATCCTGCCTTCAAGATTTATCACTAATGAGCACAACTAACTTTACTTCTTGGATGCAAGGTGGGGGAGGGGGCGGGGGGTGGAGAACAACTGCTTTTAGGACATGAGAAGAATTCTCATTGATACGTTTATTATTTGACTCCTTACCACTCTCCTGCTGCAAGAAGTTCAAAAAGCCCATATAGCTTTAGCAAGAAATGCAGTTGAATTAGATACACAAAAACCAAGCCTTCTCACGTTAACCATCAGAGACATGGATTTATCAGAGTGGTGCCAGGAGTGGGGGAGAAGGGAGTGGACAGCCGAATTGCAGAAGAACCTGCTCAGAAAACCTGAGAAGTCTGGTAAGGTCATTCATGGTCAGATGGAGGTGTAATGGGATTAATGCCCAAGAAATGAGGGGGGAAAGAAGTTGTGGCAAGTTACAGGAATTCCCAATTCCAGGAAACCCAAAATGGCATAGGAGAGACCTGAATGATCTGGAGGTCCATTCTGAGACCTGGTGGGGATGGAGGTGGGGAAGAATTTTGAATGTGATATTGACTGGTTTTATGTTTTAGACAGGCTTTTCTCACATTGCTTAAGAGACGGTAACATCTGAAAACAGGGCAGGTTACTTTTAAAGAGACTAATTAAAGTGCTACAATTATGGGTGAGGAGAGAGCCTTTTATCATTCTCACTAGAACAATGTCTTGTGTCCAGAAAGATACGGGGTAAGTTCTTGGGAGTGGGCACCACCAACACAGTATCATCTGATCACAGCTACCCACTAATAGGTCCATCAGGGCCAGACACAGTTCCAAACCACCGTCTTTGTCTTCACCCAGTAGCCCTAGTCTCCATTAAGGCTCGAAGGTCTTCTCTGATCTCAAAGCCCCAGTGGCATGGTCTAGTGACATTACGTAGTCCTAGTCTCAGGCTGCTCTATATTCATTCCAGTATTATACTGCTTCCTTAGTCCTCCTCACCCAAGCTCCTGGTTTCGATGGCTGTATGATTGAGGAACACTCAGGTATACTTATCTCTGATCAACTAGTCCACGTAATGCTGGAATAGAGAGGAGCAAGGCATTTCCAGAAATCTTTTAGAAGAATTAAAGACATAATTTTTCCATTTGAGGATAATGGGCCTAATCACTAAACAGTCGGGGTTGTTATTTAGAGTCAAGTCCCTCTACATCTTTCAACAGGGATCAGGAGAAAGAATATAGAAAACCAAGACTATCTAACTATCAAAGTCTAAGAATGCCTTAAAAAACTTTTTTAGGGGCGCCTGGGTGGCGCAGTCGGTTAAGCGTCCGACTTCAGCCAGGTCACGATCTCGCGGTCCGTGAGTTCGAGCCCCGCGTCAGGCTCTGGGCTGATGGCTCGGAGCCTGGAGCCTGTTTCTGATTCTGTGTCTCCCTCTCTCTCTGCCCCTCCCCCGTTCATGCTCTGTCTCTCTCTGTCCCAAAAATAAATAAAATAAAATAAAATAAAACTTTTTTATTGTTTTTAAAAATGTCCTAAATGATCGTGCCTTTATCTGATCACTTAAAAAGCTATTTCTGCCTTTAGCCTCAGATTGCCATGAATTTTCCAAGTTTCCTACCTGAACACTGCAAAGTCTCTTATAACCCCCAAAACCTGCGATTCTTTATGTCACTCATCCAAGGTAGATAGGACCAAATATATGCTCATCACATCAATACCCAAAGCTCTGAATTGCTTTTTCTGTTTAACATCCATTATATTGAGTATGAAATCCTCAAATTCCCTCCTCCCTCTCCCAGATTTTGTAAATCTCTGTATCTGCTTTCAAACAATGTCTCAACCTTGGCTGCATATTGGTATCACCTGAGAAGCCTCATGAACTACAGAGAGATTCTGATTTAATTGGGCTGGGTTGGAACTTGGGCCTTAGGACTTATTTTTGAAACTCCCCAGGTGATTCTAACGTGTAGCTCAAGTTGAGAGCCTTTCTAAAGCATTGGTTCTGTTGATGTGTTGTCTTATAAACTCAGAGATGGGGACCCAGCAGTGTGTCTCTAAAAACTGTCTAGAGGATTTTAATGCATGCTTAAGATTCAGAACCACTGTTCTACTATGTAAATACTATGACTTTAGTTCCTACGGAGTGGTCCTCAGTCAGGAGCATCAGGATAAGGATCACCTGGAAATGTATTAGAAATGCAAATTCTTAGGTGCCACCCCCAGACCTACTGAGTCAGAAACTCTGAAAGTGGACCCAGGTACTTGTATTTAAACCAGCTCTCAAGTGGTTTGAGAATCACTCCTCTTTAAGAATAAGAACCAATAAAAATAAAGCTTTTGATATTCAGACATGGAAAGAAAAAGGAAAAAGGAAGAAAGACATGGGAAGGTGGGTAAGCAGGCAGGGGCAGGTGGGAGTTTTTTGTTTTTGTGGTCTTATACTGAATGGTTTTAATCCTTATAATACAACCCTGTGGCATAAGTGATGTTCTTCTTTAAAGGAAAATGCTGAGGGGCAAGGGGAAGGTTGTCCATAGCCAAATCAAGCTGGACTCTAAGCTGGAATATACCCTTCACCAGACTGACATTGACTAGCTATAGACTCTAGAATGGCAACTCTCTGGCTCTGTTTTTTATGATTATTCTTGTCTTTATAAAGAAGTAAATCTGTAAAATGGAGATTCATCTGGAGGACATTAATATACGAATAATAGTTTCTATCAGTGTTGACTGTGCACCAAGCACAATTCTAAGAACTTTTAATTTGTTAATTCATTTGTCTCTTACTACAGTGCTATGCCATAGGTGCCCTTATCTCTTTCCACACATATGGAAATTCAGAGTTTAAGTCAAGTGCCCAAGGTCACAGCCCCTAGACAGGGGCACCTAGGTTTAAGGCAGTCTAACTCCAGAGTCACACACTAAACCCTTACAACCAGTGGTCCTTGGCTGGGGCAATTTTTTGTCCCAGGCAATGCTTGACTGTGTCTGGAGACATTTTTGGTTGCCACAAGTGAGGGAAGAATGCTAAAGGCAAGTAGTAGATAGAGGACAGGGATGCTGCTGTACATCCTACAATGTTCAAGACAGTCTCCCAAAGCAAGGAATTGTCTGATCCAAAGTGTCAGTAGTGCTGAAGCTGAGAAGTTACCCTTCCCTACCTCATCTCTCTCAAGTTCAGGAGAGGTCTCAAGGAGACACAATTGAATAAGCAAGTGGTAACTATTTAAATTCTTGCATTTTTCTCTTTTTAAGAATTCTCTTACTGGAGTATAGTTGACACACAATGTTATATTAGTTTCAGGTGTACAACATAGTCACTCAACTTCTCTATACATTATACTGTGGTCACCACAAGTGTAGCTACCATCTGTCACCGCACAACAGTATTACAGTATCATTTCCTATGCTGTGTCTTTTATTATCATGACTTATTCATTCCCTAACTGGAAGCTTGTATCTCCCATTCCCCTTCACCCATTTTGCCCATCCTTCCACCCCCTCCCCTCTGGCAACCACCAACTTATTCTCTGTATTTATAAGTCTGATTCTGCTTTTTATTTATTTGCTTATTCATATGGGGTTTTTTAGGTTCTACATATGAGTGAAATCATATGGTTATTTGTCTTTCTCAGTCTGACTTATTTCACTTAGCGTAATATCCTCTAGGTCCATCCATGTTGTCACAAATGGCACAATCTGATCCTTTTTATATCTGTGTAATTCCTCTATGTGTGTGTGTGTGTGTATACCACATCTTCCTTATCCATTCATCCATCGATGGACACTTAGGTTGCTTCCATATTGTAGCATTCCATATGCTGCAATAATCATAAAGGTGCATATATCTTTTTGAATTGGTACTTTCATTTTCTTTGGGTAAATAGCCAATAGTGGAATTATTGGATCATGTGCTATTTCTGTTTTTAAGTTTTTGAGGAACCTGCATACTGTTTTCCAAAGTGGCTGCACCAATTCATATTCCCACCAACAGGGCACAAGGGTTCCTTTTTCTCCATATCCTCGCAAACCCTTGTTATTTCTTGTCTTTTTTATTTTAGCCATTCTGACAAGTACAAAGTGATATCTCATTGTGGTTTGGATTTGTGTTTCTGTTATGATTAGTGATGTTGCGCATCTTTTCATAAGGCAAGAGAAATAAAAGCAAAAATAAACTATTGGGGCCACATCAAAATAAAAAGCTTTGATACAGTTAAGGAAACCAACAGCAAAACAGAGAAGCAACCTACTGAATGGGAGAAGACATTTACAAATGATGTATTTGAAAGGGGGTTGATATCCAAAATATATAAAGAACTTATACAACTCAACACCAAAAAGAAAAATCTGATTTAAAAATGGGCAGAGGATTTAAATAGGCATTTTCAAAGAAGGTATGTTTCTCTTTTTAATCAGGTGTTTCCAAAATTTCCTGATGAAAAGAATGCCTTGTGACCACAGCACAAGTCTAGAGTCTCTCTGGAACTGAACCCATCTGTTTCATGAGTCACTCAGGTCTGGAATCAGCAAGCAACTTTATATGGAGAGTAAATACTGCATCTAGAGGCGTCATTAATGAGTCTGGAGTTCAGTAAGAAGAGAACACCAAATATTACAGCAACCCTGGGTAATTAAGCAGGTGAGCTACTAACTTATACTATATCAGAATTTTTATCTGGCCTTATCATTGTAATTAAGGAAACTAAATTAACCTCCAAACCTCTGCTCCTGAGTGTAATAGGAAGGCTTAGTTGAGTTAATTAAAATACAATCAGACTCTGGTGCTACAATAGTCCACTTATAGGTCTGGGTCCATGAAGGGAGAATTTTCTTAGGGCATAATGAAAGAAAGGAGGTCTCTGTGTGAGAGATTAGCTGCTACTTGATAAATTTGATCAATAGAGATGGCTAATCCAGATAACTAAGGAGCAAGTCCCTCTGAGAATCTGAGTAAGAACTAGGAGAGACACTACAGATGGGCTGGGATGATCTTTGGACATACACACAGCCTCATTGGAGGTAATAATGCAGTGCCCCCTTCATTCACCTCTTTTAAGGTATAAATCATTATTCAAAAATGACCATAAACAGGGAATTATATGCCTTTTAATTATTTAAGGTTCAGACCAACTACTTCCTTTGGTACTGCCCCTCTCTCTGTCTCTGTCCCCTTCATTGTCTCTCATCTCTCATTGCTGGACTGTCCCAGCATGTTAGCTGTGCACATGTTATTTCCGTCTCATGTTTTAGTTATTGATCCCTGTATCTTGTTCCCTACCGAACCAGAGAACATGAACAGGGTCTTGCAATATCTTTGCATCCTTGACTATACTATCCAAAAGGACCTTATTAAATGTTGGCTAACTGGATGCACACACAAAAAAATAAGTGAAAATCTCCCTCATGTACATATCTCCTCCTTCTCCTTTATAGCCATTTCCCTCTCCCTTAGCAGGTCACTCTTTTTAACACAGAAGAGCACAGTGTGTATCTGTTTTATGTATTGACAACCTATATTATATTACATTTGAAAAGAGGAGTCCACTGTCAAAAGAGAAGAAAGCTTACAAAATGAGTTAGTTTAACTTTCTTGGTTTTACCAGTGAAGAAACTGAAGTCCAGGGAGAAAATAACTCCACATATTCACAAGACTTTTTAAAAAATGACTGAAAAAAAAAATGACTGAACCATGACTAACACTCCTTGACCAGTTTCCATTCACCTGTGGACCAGTCTTCAGTTCTCTGGGAGCTGTTGTTGTGATGGGGAAGGAGGGGGCAGTTGAAAGGCAGTAGCTGACAGTGCTCTCCCCTTGGAACACCGACTTATTATGTGAGCCAGCAGAAGATCCCAGGATGATCAGACCACATTACACTTCACTAGACTGTGTGTTTTTCTGCACTGCCGCCAATGCCCATTGCTCTAGGTTAAAGCCTGTGCATCTATGAGCTCCTATTACAAAAGAAATGCACACACCAGGATAGGAAATGCATGAAGCTGCTTATCAGCACGGGCAACCAGACAGAATGCCACAGACTGGGTGGCTTAAACAACAGGAATTTACTTTTCACAGTTCAGGAGTCTAAGAGTCTGAGATCAGAACCCTAGCATGGTCTGGTTCTGAAGAGAGTTCTCTTCCAGGCTTGCAGATGGCTGCCTTGTCACTGTGTCCCCACGTGGGAGGGAGAGAGAAAGAGAGAGAGCGTGAAAGCTCTGTGTCTCTTCTTGTAAAGGCACTCCCCTGACCATGAGTACCCTACTCTTATGACCTCATCTGAACCTAATTATCTCCCCAAGCCCCCATCTCCAAATACCATCACATCAAGGATTAGGGTTTCAATACAGGAATTTGGGGGCACACAAGTATCCATAGCAGCCACTATCAATCATTTGTCAGCCCCTCACTCATGAGAAGTGCAGAGCTGAACAAGGACTCATCCTCCACCCCAAGAAATAGAACACAAAGTCCAGTGTGTTGGAGTAGGGGAGAGATGGTCAGCTTGAGGGTCCTGGATGTTGAGAAGAGAAGGAAAAGGGGGGTGCCTAGAGTGGATTCAGCATCACATCACCATTTGGCAGAAGCCTGTTTACTTGCAGAGGATCCTGTAGAAGAAATAAGAGCTTTAGTGATCAAAACTCCAGATTCAAAAATAGAGCCCTTGGTTTTGAATTCCATCACTGTTTTGTTCCTAGCTTTGTGATCATCGGCAAAACACTTTTCTGAGTCATTGTGTATGTTTATCTGAAAATAAAGGGCATAATCCTGCCCCATCTATCTTACAGGATGGTTATGAGGACCAGGCAGCATATTATATGTGCAAGTGCTTAATAAACTGTAAGGGACTTTAAAATTGTGACATATTCCACACTATAGTGATCATAATAGAATTTAGCAGAGGAAGAAGTAATGTTCTTAGCATCTTTGGTGACTAGGGCACTGGTTTTAAACTTAGTGCCCAACTTGAAGAGTCGGTGCCTGAGGAAAGTGCTAATGGGCACAGCTGTTCTCCTGTTCTTTGTCATTCACACTTAAATGCACAGCAAGAGCAGAAATTCCTTTACAACTAACCTAAGCAAATCAAGAAAACAGCCAATACTGCATTGCAGACTGTGGCTCCATTTCTCTGCATAAAAAGAACATCAAGCCTGCTGCAGGAATTTCAGGGACATTTAATGCTTTGTTTGAGATGCGGGCTTTGTTCCTGGTGTGTGTGTGTATGTGTGTTTCATTCTTTTGATTTTAAGTGGAATCAGCTAGGTGCTGCTTCTATTTGTGATGTGACAAAATAATGATTCACTGCACAGAACTGGGGTGTACTGGCAGCAATTTGCAGGGAAAATACATATAGGAGCAATCACAAGTATTATCTTCCCAGCCCAGCATGATGTGGTATAAAACAAAGAATTTTACTTCAGGGAGGAAGTGTCCCTCTAGAGAGGGGGAAGTGCAATCTTTGTGGCTTTTCAAATAGAAACTTTGTAGATGGGCTTCCAAAGTTCAGGTGCCCTGCTTTCAGAGAACCCCTGACCTCTCCAACTTTCAAAGAGCAGAAATCTAATGGAACAAGACTGTGCTTTTTTTTTCCTTTTCACTCTTTGAAACCTGAGAGAGTGGTTCTCATAGCTAGACAATTTTAAATGCCTCTCTTGGCGCCCCTTCCTGATTATAGAACCACTTTTCTATGTTTTGATTTTGCACAATGAGTGGCAGAATTCAGACTATTAATATATTTGAGCAGAATGTGGTTGGGCCACTATATGAAAAGTGCATGTTGGCATTTCCTCAATGTGGCAGAGAAAGAACTTAAAGCAAATAAATGTATTAACTGCGGGCTGTGTGCCAAGTGCTGTGCCAAATGCTTTAAAAATATTATCTTACATAATTCTCACATCAACTCCAGAAAATAAATACTGAATTTTTGCCTTTAGAACAAAATATAATCTTAGCGATGAATGCTAGGACTTCAAGAGGAAAGTGCTTTCATTGGTTCAGATGCTACCTCCACCTCCCACTCCTGCACCACCATGAGCTGCCATATTGAATACCATCCCAAAAGATGGCTTGTGCAGCATCCCTTTTATCCCACCCCAGGGCATATTTTCCTTTATCAAACTTTACCTTTGGGAATGGTCTCTATCAACTCATACAGACTAACAGTCACTGAACTCACTTGTCCAAAGTTTTTGCATTTACAGACTCCTCTTTCCCTAGTGATGGAAACCCAGGTGGGTGCCCAATACATAAACCAGATTAGTATGTGGCTTTTGTGGTTGAAATGAAGATAGGAATCATGTGGTGACTGAGAAATACGAAAGGGATTCTTAAGACTGTAGAGCACAGGTAAAACCCAGTGGTGTGAACTACACCCACCCCCCATTTTACAGCTATTAAAGCTGAGAACCAAGGAGAATAAGAAATCTCCAGGATAATAAATGAGTTATGAAGAAACCAGGATTGAGGTTCAATCCCAGTAAAGCCTGTAACACTGGTGCTTTTCCCACTAGACCACAAAATTGAATGAAGAGCTAGTGAAGGAAACAGAGAGGTGATGATAGAGGGGGTAAGAAACATTCCAGGAGGTCATTGTAGGAAAACCAAGAGAAGAATACATTTTAGGCATGGAATGTTCAAAATAGCCTGTAATGTTGCGGAGAACTCAAGGAGGCTAGGAAGTGGAAAATAATCACGTGATTTGGTTATTAGTTTGATTCATTTAGAAGTTGCTGGAAAGTGTTGAGAGAGCAATTTTGGAAAAAAATATGGGACATACACCAAAAAGGGGGAGGTGGGTTGGGCAACTAAGAGAGTATAAGAAACATAAGTAGTAGGAGACTTCCAGCCGTTACAGAAAGAGAAGAAGGAAGTGAAATCTGATGCACTAGAACCGATTTAGGATGGGAGAGACCTAAGTAAGTTTATGGATGAAGAAGGATAAACTAAGGATGGAAGACCTTATAGAAGAGCAAGATCTGGGGGAAAGTTGTACCCAAAAGGATCAAGGCAAAACTGTGAAGAGTATAGATACAGGAAGATTCTGAGGTGCACAGTAAAGAAATTAGGGAACATTTTGCTTGAATTTGGCCATCTTCTCAGTGAAGTTAGGGCTAAGGTTACCCACTGAGCAGGAGCAGGTAGGAGTAAGGAAGATAAGGGAAATCCTGAAGTCCCCTGCAGTGAGGCCTCTGAAAAGGTGAGAGTTCTTGATGGAAATTCTCTTTAACAGTTTAAGAAGATAAAGATGAAAAGGCATAAGAATTTGGAGTGTAATTTGAGTTGTTAATACAGAGCATCTTGATAGTTGTCATATCTTTATCAAGATTTTGTAACCAACACTTCAGATGTGGTAAAAATCCAGTCTGATTAGTGCATTACATAATGCCAAGAAGTGGGCTCTGAAATGCTTCCAGCAACACTCTGGTGTGAACCCTTCAATCTTTACTGGAAAGAGGCAGAGTATGATACTTATATGAACACACACAGGCACACACACATACACACATACACACACATACTGAATGACTACTGCTTTAAGTAATTGGTGTAGTAATGGAAAGAGACAGTAAAGATGAAAAGCACAATTTCTATTTCTGAGAGATGTAGAGTCTTCTTGGGCAGGGTAGAGTCAGCCCTTATGGGAAATAACTTGAGCATTCAGAGCAAGCCATATATGTCAAACATAGTGCCAAAGATAATGGAATAAACCAAATGCCTAAGAGCTGAGATTTGCACAAAATGTAGTTCTTATGGGCTGGCAGTAACCACAGAGGCTTCCTGGAGTTTGGATATAACAAAGAAGTATTTAAATTTTCACAATTAAGTATTAATGTTCTTAGCACCCAGAACATGAAATTTAAATATTGTTTTTAATTCTCTGAAGAAATACAGACAAGAAAGTCTACAATCTGACACCTGAGGAGTCATTTGAGTTTATTTATTATACATGAAGCTTGTATTATTTTAAGTTAAAGTGCACTTGTTTATTGCATTTGCTTTTTGATAAATCAGGCATCGGTGTATTTCTTAAAATTATGGGTCCTTTTCTGTGCATTGTTAACTGGCCTATACCCGGTAATTATTGCAGATTTTCTTTCTCTATTTAATTAGGTGATTTGATTTGTACTTTATATAATTATAGTATTTGTCTCCTTCTTTGTTTGAGGCAAAATTGTAATCATTAGTTCTACTACCTGAGGCTGCTAAATGAATATTTACTAAAATTAAAAAATAAGCCACTGAAAAGGGTATAATTGTATCTGAACCAGAAAATTTCCATTTCACATCCATCATCTTAACTTCATTGTGGCTGCTGAACTCAAAATGAAAAGGTACAAAAGCCCCAGGGGAATAGAGAACGGTAACATCATTACATCTCTACAGAAACTAACTTCTTACGAACCCAGTGAAAAAAGCATCCCCCTCCTTCCACATAGTCTTTACCTCCTAGCTTGGTCATAGGCAAGATCAGAAAGTACAGAAGAATGACAGCGACTTAAAATAATATTTTTTTAATTTTTTAACGTTTATTCATTTTTTGAGAGAGAGGGAGACAGAGCGTGAGCAGGGGAGGGGCAGAAAGAGAGGGGGACACAGAATCTGAAGCAGGCTCCAGGCTCTGAGCTGTCAGCGCAGAGTCCGATGTGGGGCTTGAACTCACGGATGGTGAGATCATGACCCGAGCTGAAGTCAGATGCTTAACTTACTGAGCCACCCGGGCACCCCTTAAAATAAATTTTTAAGTGGAATGGGAACGAGAGAGAAAGCTGTTACATGTCTTAATGAGATATATCCCAGTGAAAATAAAACCTTAACTAACAAAAATCTTAAGGTTAGTTACAATTTGATTAACCTTCTCACCAGGTGTGATGGTTAATTTTTTGTTGGTGCCTAGCTTTTTTATTATGGATATTTCCGTAAAGGTTTTTGGGTTGTGGTTAACATTGGAATTGGTGGACTTTGAGTAAAGCAATTACCCTCCATAGTGTGAGCGGCTGGCTTCTGGCAATCAGTTGGAGGCCTTAACAGAACAAAGACTGACCTGCCATGAGCAAGGAATTCTTCTTGCAGGCAGTTTTGTGACTCAGCCTTCCCTGGGTGACCTGCCTGCTGCCTAACCTACAAACTTTAGACCTGCCAAGCCTTCATGATTGTGTAAGACAATTCCTTAAAATAAATCTATTTCTCTCTCTCTCTCTCTCTCTCTCTCTCTCTCTCACACACACACACACACACACAATCTACGTATACATTCTATTAGTTCTATTTTTAAATTAAAAAAAATTTTTTTAATGTTTATTTATTTTTGAGAGAGCAACAGACAGCATGAGTGGGGAGGGGCACAGAGAAAAGGAGACACAGAACATGAACCAGGCTCCAGGCTCTGGGCTGTCAGCACAGAGCCTGACACAGGGCTCGAACTCACAAACTGTGAGATCATGACCTAAGCCAAAGTCAGCTGCTCAATCCACTGAGCCATCTAGGTGCCCCAGTTCTATTTCTCTTAAGAACTCTGACTAATGCACCAGATTAAAAATTTGTACTATTGCTATTGTTATTATTGTTACTTTAATCGGAAAACATTTCCATTTGAACTGTTTTGAGCAAGAGAGTGAGTGAGCATGGTATATTTGCAGGGACTTGAAACTGGAAACCTGATTATAATCTACATTATTTGGACCAGAATCATACATGTCTCTCCTGAACCTCAGTTTCCTATCCTGTTAGAGGGTGGATGTAGGCAGGACAGAAGTCCTTGCCATTGTAGTATTGAATATGCGCACTTTTACTTAATTTTTAACCACTACCAGACAGATTAGGTTTTTTTTTTTTTTCAACGTTTTTTATTTATTTTTGGGACAGAGAGAGACAGAGCATGAACGGGGGAGGGGCAGAGAGAGAGGGAGACACAGAATCGGAAACAGGCTCCAGGCTCCGAGCCATCAGCCCAGAGCCTGACGCGGGGCTTGAACTCACGGACCGCGAGATCGTGACCTGAGCTGAAGTCGGACGCTTAACCGACTGCGCCACCCAGGTGCCCCAGATTAGGTTTTTTTTTAAGTGATATACCACTTTTCTTTCAATGAACAATAGTAAATTATTGCCTACCTGATCTGAAGCAAAATGTAAGCTTTATTATCATCCATCACAGTGTGTGGAGATGAAAGTGGATACCACCCAAACCCTATCTTGCTGGCTGTGTTTGTAGCAATGGAAACTGCTGTCACTCCTTTGTTGAAGGCCACTTCTGCTCCCTGGCTTTCAGCAACATACTTCCTTCTGTTTTTGCTCCAGGCAGGAGGCAACAACTAGAAAAATATTTACGAGAAATATGGCAAAAGTTTGAATTCCCTGATAAGGGATACAAACGAAGCAGTGAAATCTCACCACAGCAAAAGATGGGTACTGAAAATTGTCAAATAAGGAAAGTCAGTGGCTGGTAAATATTGGGAAAATATTTCACTTTACAATTAATCAAATAGAGATTGTAATAAAGCAATGGGGTTTTTCACCCATAAAATTAGCAAAGGTTTCTCTTATTTTAATTCTGTACCTGATATGAGGGTATAGTGAACTTCCTGAGGCTGGTATAAATTGGAACAGCACTTTTAGAAGGAAATTTGCCAATGTGCATCCAGAGATTTAAAATATATAAGCCCTAAAAATCACTTCTAGGTACCTTCCTTTTGTGCATTATACGTAAATCAGGGGTGTGGAGGGAGTTCTGTGTAAAGAGGTGCTTATTCCAGCATTATGTAAAATAACAGAAAAAGGAAATAATAAATAGTCGATAAAAAGGAGATGGATAATTACATTACAGTACAATCACCTGATTTAAAACTTCAAGCAACCGTTGAAAATTAGGCTTATTAAGGCTTTTTAATAACATTAGAAAATTTTACCTTATAATGTTATGTGAAAAATAAAACAGGATACATCGCTATTTGTAAAATCATTTTCCCTAGAGACATTTGCTCCGTTGTCCTATAGGCCACAGATCTGGTGACAACTCCCGGCTTTTTCCTCATCCAGAAAAGCAAGCGAATTCAAAGGAGATTGCTGGCAAGTAGATGGTGACTTTTGCCAGTGTCGTTGATTCACTGGCGAGCTCTACAGTGGACTTGAGTTCTCCTACCACGTGGGCTAAGCATTCAAACCTGATTGCCAAGCCCAACCCCATTATTATTTTTCTAATCTTAGGTTTGTCACTTCAACATTTTTAGCTTCAGCTTTCTCTTCCACGAAAGGGGGATGTTAATAATATATCTCCCACATAAGACAATTATTAGAAGTAAATGAAATAATTATGTAAATCACATCATAGTGCCTGGCACACTATAAATGCTTAATAATTGCTGGTTAATTTTATGCTGGGAAGGTTTGCCTGATGAAATAAAACATATGTTCCCATGTATTCCATTAATTAATTAAGACTAAATTAATTAATACTTAATGGGTTTAATACTCAATGTGGAAGCTTAACTGCTTCTTCACATATTCCAATGTGGTCCATTTCCGGTAAATTAGCTATAGAAACGGTCACTACCTCAGGGGACTGTTGAGTAGGGAAAGAACTGAATGAGAATGCATTTCATGTTCTTACCAGAGTGCTTGGCACACAGTAAAAAAAAAAAAAATCAATAAAATGTTAGCTTTTAAGAATTAAGAGCATAATCTTCATCTATAATTCTAGTTAAATGAAGGTTTTCTTCATCAATCAGTTGGCCAATCAACTTCTGTTGACTGATTACTATGATCCAGAAATTGTGTGGGTGCAACATGGATTCACACATTCACATCTACCAGAGCCAACAAAGCAGGAGGATGTGCCAAGTGCTAAGGGAGGTAATTCTCTTTGTGCCTCATGGAATTTTTTTTTCCTCTAAATACATCATGCTTCAGTTTTCCCCCCACTGTTACTCCAAAAGGGGCATAATTTCTATCTAAGGGGCTAGAAATAGAGAGTTTGGCAGAATAATGACAACAACTGAGGCAGTTTAAAAAAGATAAATACGACTCGGGTAATTTGATACTGATTTCTTTTCAAATTTGGGAGAAAAGAGTAACTAAGAACAGCAGAGTTTTCTCATTTGTATTTCACTTAAAATGCCACTGTGTGTTTCCTGAAATGTTAATGACAAAATTAGCTCTGTGTGGTGTGAAAAAGAAACCATCCAAAGGCTTGAACAGGAAGGCGCCACAAATGAAATAGTCCCCAGTGTGCGTTCCAGACTGGAGCAGAGACACAGCGATCTGGAAGCGAGAGTAAAACGCAAAGGATTGTAACTGCAAACAGTAGTGTTTGGGAAACATTATCAAGCCTGTGGTAGGATGGAAATGCTTCATGTGAAGATGGAGGAAGTGGGAATAAACACTAGCATATCCTACTACTAACCTATAATCACGCCGTGAGCTTCAGTATCTTACTTTGCTCATGTGAATGGACACACGTAACGCAGACAGACGCATATATGGGAAGAGCTCTTTAGGAAAGGAAGACCATGACTGTTAACTCCTCTCCAATCATTAGGATGGAAGAAAAGGAAAATGTGGGTTTAAAAATAGTTAGCAACAGTTACAGTTTTCAAAGCGTTTTTACAAACATCGTTACATTGATACTTGCAATGGCCACATATGTTAGAAAGAGGAAACGTTAGTATTCCATACATAAGCACAAGGTAGGACAGAAAGAGCTGAGAAACAGTTTAGCCTTTAGGATGCAGGGTTCAGCCTTCTCTCTCCTATTGCCATAAAAATGAGAGATTAGGGACAAAAAAAGTTTTAAAAAAGTAAAGAACACTAAATACTGACTTAACTAAATATGTTCAAATAACATGAAACAAGGTTTGTGTTGTTAGAATATGGTCTCGACAAAATCTTTCTACTAAATCACTGATGTCTGGCCACATGAATCCTCAAGAAAATACCCACCTGCGGACTGAAACCTTTGTCAGAGCCATGTCACATTTATTGCTTCTTAGGGAGTCTTGGAATTGTCCTCCTTTCCACCCCTCCCCACACAGACTTCCTCGAGCATGAGCCAACCTAGCTGTACAGCCTCCAGTGCTTTCTTGAATATGCACAGGAACCCCCTGGGGATCTTGTTCAGAGGCAAACTCTGACTCAGTGGTTCCAGAGTGGGGACCTGGGATTCTGCATTTCGAGCACACTCCCAGGGGCTGCTACCCTGCAGATCACACCTTTAGTAACAAGGTTGCAGATAGACCATCCAGGCTTGCTCTCTTTACATACTTCCTTTCCCTTAGAAACTTCAGTTCTTGGCAGTGGATTTTCTGTTTGGAGCTAGCAGGAGAGTTAGCATTCATTTTATAGAGCATAACTATCACAAAGAATGAGAATCAACTGTAATTCGATTTATGTCTGCAATTTTACCTTTTCTGTTCTGTATGATGTGTCTTTTTTATCCTGTTTCTCCTTTATTGCTTTTGTTAACACTAAATGAATATTTTCTAATGTAGCATTGTCATTTTTTTTTTCATTTGAGTCATTTTTATAGAGATTGCTCTAGGGTTTACCATATACCACTTAACTTATCTGAATCACCTTAGGATTTATGCTAAGAAGGGAACCCTCACCTTTTTAAACCACATTCACCTGGAAATTAGCCTCAGCTTGGGCAGGCTAAGAATACTGATGCCCAGTACCCTAAAAAAGCCCTAAGATGTTTTAGGGGAGTGGGAGTCCTGTGTTCTCGGCTGTGTATTTCTGGAGAGAAGTATTTTCCTTGGTGAGCTGGGAGGAATTTGTTGCTTCAAATACTACAGACTATTACCTCTCTTACTGACTTTTTATTTTTTTTAATTTCTTTAATGTTTATTTATTTTTGACCGAGAGAGAGAGGAAAAGAGAGGGAGAGAGAGAGAGAGAGAGAGAGAGAGAGAATGAGCGGGGGAGGGGCACAGAGAGAGGGAGACACAGAATCTGAAGCAGGCTCCAGGCTCTGAGCTGTCAGCACAGAGCCTGATGCAGGACTCGAACTCACAGACTGTGAGATCATGACCTGAGCTGAAATCAGACGCTCAACCGACTGAGCCACCCAGGTGCCCCTCTTACTGACTTTTTAAAGATTCTTTTGAGTTGATGTTTATTTGCTTTTTGCCCTTAGGACCATTTTACAGAGGCTTTTAAATAGTTGGCTTTTTATAGTTTTTACCAGTTTCACTAGGAAACAGGACAGTGGAGCTCCCCACACTGTCATGCTGGAAGTTGATTTTCCTTATCTATTTTCATGTATTCATTATTTATAGAAATGATAATAATAAACAATGACAATGGCTAATATTTATTGAGTACCTCCTATAGTACATTTGCTAGTCCAGTTCATTTATTCACATTACTTTTTATCATCAAAATAACCCTACAAAATACTGTACATATGTACAAGCTTGCATGTATATGTATCTGCATGTTTGCATACATGTATATATTATTGTATATTATTATTATCATTACCATGATATAATGGTAATAGAAATGCAAACTTATTGAGATATACTTGACAACAGAATACAGATTTTTAAAGAAGAAAAACAGGATAAAAATAGGTACAGACATACAAGGAGACAGATTTCTTCTCTATTTTGCCAGAAAAAGTCCTAACAGTTACTGTGTTCAGTTACTTGAAATATGGCCTTTTTCTTACATTATTAATCTTCGTGAAATCCTTATGGAAGTGACAGTTGCAGCCAAGCATTTAAAAATCCTGAAAATGCCAGCCAAAGTTGTGCTCAACATCCCATCTCTGCCATTACGATTGTTTTGCCAGCTGCTTATTGCACTCTTTTTTGACTTCTAAGTGAACTGCTAAGTTTTAAGATCAGAGAACAGTTGGGAATAATTCACATACAGCTCGATTTTTCTCCAGGGGCCAAGCAATGGTATTCTCATCACAGATTCATAGGTGGACTCAGCGAGCACAAATATGCAAACTATTTTTATAAAAACAAGTGCTTATATTTGAGCAGTGAAGACTTGCAAATCTCAGCTTGGAGGAAACATTTATCCTGCATATGTTATGTGATCAGACGGAGACATTCATCTGGCTTAGTCGCTCCACGCACTGTCCACCTGGGATCCACCAAACCCTACAGGCTTTAACGGGTAGCTGATGACTTATAAGTACTGGTTGACTCAGGGAAGGAGCTAGAACAGTGGAAGCTGGGAATAGCAATCTAGGCAACCTTGGAGATAGGGAACTGAAAGACAAGAAGGCCCAACTAATCAGAGGCTGAAATCAGATAGGAGGGATAATTCCTCCTAGAATTGTAGAGCTGAAGATATATTGCAGAAGAGGCATATGGGAAAGATGGGAAGCCAGGCTGTGATCAAAGTGAGGTCTCTGGCTGTATCCAAACCAACGGGATAAGCAGAGGAGATGCCAGTCCTGAAGGCCAACACTAAGGGGGCCAGAATTTGCCAAGGCTTGGAGTTATCACTGGGGTATTGAAGAGAATGGCCTAAAATAGAGATGGGCTATATTTCAGCCCTGGCTTGAGGGTTCAATTATTCAGTGAATCTTTTGTGAGTGCCCGCTGGGTGCCAACACTCTTCTAAGGATAGGGAAATGACCAAAACCAGAAGCCCCTTGTTTTCATTCTAAGTTGGGATGGAGAGAAAGAAAAGAACAACATAAAACAAGGGGATGGGGGGTATATAGATGGTATTAAGAGCAATTTTTAAAAGAAGAACAGAATAAAGGAATGCAGAATTAGGATGGAGTTGTAATGAGAGGAGTGACATGATCTGATTTGCATTCTTAAAAATCCAATCTCATTGCCATGTGGAACATGGCTTATAAAGGTGCCAAGGGAGACCAGTTAAGAGTTTATTGCAGACACCAGGTGAGAAGCAGTGCTGATGAGTTTTAGTGGATAAGTGTAGTGTATGGCATGCGAGTATAGTGTGTATTATGTAGGTGTAGCTGTGGAAATGGCGAGCGGGAATCATCTGGGGTGTATTTGGAGATAGAAGCCACAGGGTTTAGTTGTTTGATTGGATGTGGGGGTAAAGTAACAGGAGTGAACAAGGAGAGTGCCCATGTTTTGAACTCTTCGGTGGGGAAGATTAGTGTCATTGACTGGTATAGAAGTTACCAGTTCAATTCATTTCTAGGTCAGTGGTACTTGATTCAAGTGGTAGTAGTCCTTAGCTGGCTGGCACTGTTACAGATATAAGGACAATTAAATAATCTCAGTCAAGTCCTTTTATTTTTTTAATTTTTTTTTCAACGTTTTTTGTTTATTTTTGGGACAGAGAGAGACAGAGCATGAACGGGGGAGGGGCAGAGAGAGAGGGAGACACAGAATCGGAAACAGGCTCCAGGCTCCGAGCCATCAGCCCAGAGCCCGACGCGGGGCTCGAACTCACGGACCGCGAGATCGTGACCTGGCTGAAGTCGGACGCTTAACCGACTGCGCCACCCAGGCGCCCCCAAGTCCTTTTATTTTTACCTTCTAGGAATTAGTTAATAATGCCAGTAGACTACCTCAGGTGGTGAGCACTGCATATGAAAATGCATATTTTTAGCTTGGGCTCTTCAGGAGGCAGACACTGAGTCAGAGTTGTCACCAGAAGACAAAGACACCAGCTGCACAGTTTTACTCAGGCGAGACAGCCCACAATGCTAAGCGATCAGTCTGTGGAGTATGCAGCGGTAACACCAATGTTGAGGTTCCGTGCCACTATCAACCTTGCCATATTAAGATAGTCATTATAACCTTGTTACATTATACTCTCCATTTCCCTTCCCCCGACTAATATAATTGCAAATGAAGCTGCATTTTCGTAGAATTGCTTTGGATTTCTTTTTGGTCAAATAAGGCAAGTCTCAGCAGCTTAAGTTAGTTTAACTTCCCTTCACAAGTTAGATGAGCACTTAATGGAAAAAAAAAAAAAAAAACATGGCGATTTCTTTCCAATTACTGGAACATCCTTAATGATCTGGAGATTAGCTATAGATCAGAATTATAATCGAGGGAGGAAAAAATGAGATTGCATTGGAATTTTCTCAAAATTAACCTGAGATTACTTTTTTAAAAATGCAAGCTCAGGGTAAATCACTTAGGGTAGAAAAATAAGCTTCAATTATTAGATAAGAAAGGACTAGGCAATTATGGGTAAATGACCTGAGGAGCAAATGGAACTCCAGACTAAATATGAGTCAGCAATACACAGTGTCAAGTGGAGGCATGAAGCTGAGAGAGTGAAGTAAAAGGGGAACTATAGGAACCTAGGAAATTAGTAAAATTAGAGTATCCAACCTGAACCCTGGAAATATGGAATATAGCATGGCTCCAGCAAATGGGCAGGAGAGATACTGAAGTCAGGAGACGTAGTTCTGTCCTAGCTTTCTTACTAATAAGCTATAAAAACTTGGCAATTCACTTAATTTCTTTAAGCCCTAGGTTGTTCATCTATAACATGAGTGTGATTATAATATTGAACTATTTGCATTGCTCTAAGGAAAAGCTTTTTGAAATAAGTGAAATAAGTAAAAAGGCCTGGAAAATATAATACACTCTTAATGGCAGTTATAGGAAGCATTATTAAAGAAGAAAAATCAAAATATATAGAACATTAGCAAATGCAATACAAACAGAAAGGCAGAACTGGCTGTTTAATGTGTTTTAATGTGTGCAGTTAATGTGTGCGGGGCCCTTTTCCCAAAATATATTAAGAATTTTAAGATAGCAATAGCAGAACACCAAACCAAGCATAGGGACCATGTAGGCATGAGATCAGGGATGCTGCATAGGTTGTATGTCCACAAAGCTGGTCCTGAAGGAAGGGAAGAGGTATAGGCTGTTCTGTATGTACCAGTGGAGTAAAACCAATACATTATTGCTTCAACAGTTGTATTACAGCGTGAAGTGTAATTTCTCTCCTGGTAGGTTATTACGACTATTAACTGCATAGTACCTCTCAGAGTCAGGTTTTTGAAAACCACGGCATGATCCGGTAAGGTGTTGGGAAAACTAATCCCAACCACCAGAGAAGAAAAATCTTAGGCCATATGTGTCAACTGTTTTAGATATTGGAACGGCTGCCATAGGAAAAAAGACCAAATAATCTTCATTATTCTAAAGGGCATAACTATGATCAAATGTATCAAAAAATATTTTATCAAGCTCAACATATGAATGCACTTTCTAGCAAACAAAAATATCCAATAATGTCATGCAATCATGTCTCAAGCACTGGAAGTTTCAAGCAGAGGTAAAAAGCCATTTGCCAAGGATGCTGCAGAAGGAGCTGCTGTAAGAGATGGGGTGTGGAACTCCTAACCTTTAACTTTAACTTTCTGTATTTCTAGCCTAGCTTAGGAAGGAACCACTAGAGAGCTGAAGAATAAGAATATGAAGGTTTGGGGAGATGGAGAATCAAAGGAGAGGAAGTTCCTCTGTTGTTTTGTTTCTAAATAATATCTAAATTGGGGATAACAATGTGAACTTACTCAAAGTACTTCTCCATCTGAATTAGAAATTCAGAATGAGATAAAACCAGATCTAAAGGGAACACCAAAATTCATCTAATGTAGATTGTTAAAATGGAACCATGATAGAAGTAAGAATAGTGGCTGTCTCTGGAAGAGACATAGACTGGGAAGTCATGGGAAATGTCTGGGTTGCTTAGAAATACAGTTTTTCTTAACTTGGATGGTGTTCATAGAAGAATATGCACATAAAAAATCAAGAGGTACACCTATTAGTGTACTTTGTACACTTATTGTATACTATACTTGAACTTTAAAAATTTTTTATGTTATTAGAATCTCTGGAATAAGAGCTAGAATCTCCGCGTTTCATAAATTCTCCAAGTGATTCTTGTGCACGCTTATGTTTTAGAACCATGTCAATTTACAGATTACCAAAATAAAGCACAGGGAAGTTCATTGGTTTTTCCAAAGCCATTCTGCTGGTTAATGGAGTTGTCAAAGCCAGAACTTCTAGAAATTAAACTAAATAATCCTCAAAATAAATCTTGAGAGTAGGCATCCTTACTACTAAGTCTAGTGACTGATTCAAAATCACACCACAGGTTAAGAGCAAATTGAGACCAAAGAGAGTTGAAAAGAGACATTCATCCAAAACTTTAAGGGACTAAAATTCCAGCTCAAGACAAGTAAACCTCATTTTCTGGATAATTTGAAGTCATTGAAGATTTATAGAGGGAACAGGATAAGATAAGGAATAAAAGTGGGTGAAAAGAGTGGATTGCATTAGATTTCCAAGAGCTCAGTGTAGCAAGAAGACTAGTTCTCAATCAAGACAGGAGCAGTATGAACACAGAGAAATGTGCAGCTGTTAGAGAAAATTTAGAGGTAGAAGCAGTGGTACTTAGCAATAATAACAATGATTAGTTATATTTACCATGCATCCATTTTATCATTTGACTCTATCAACAATTTGATGAAATGGGGACTGTTACTGTCCCATACTTTGCAACTGTGAAAACTGAAGTAAAGTCTGAGGATAAATAACATGTCAAGGTCACAGAGACTAAACGGCAAACCTAGATTTTGAACCCAGAACCTGTTTGTCTCCAATCGCTGTATTATAATAAGGAGAAAGAAAAGAAGAAAGTCAAAGATGCCACATTTTGTAATAACACTAGGCGACAGTTAACTGGTATTATCATTAAAAGACACAGGTCATACTAAAGAAAGAACAGATTTGATGGTAAATAGGATGAGTTCAAACCTATTCACTTTGACTATGAGGGTCATTAATTTCTAATATCCTCTTACATTAGCATATGTTCCAATATTACTGAACAAAGGAGAAAGGGGCAAAGCAGTGCTTTAGTAACACTGATATTTAAAAACCAGCTTTTACAATTCTGCAAATATGTAGGCTTATTAAAATATATCTAGCTACAAAACTCCACTAAAATGTTAATATGCCTTCTGCAAAGAAGTCATCGGGTATTATCATATGCTTCCATTTCTTTTTTATATTTCACACCCATGTTCACCTCAGAAAGACCGGCTAAACTTGTTGCACTTGGAGAGCATGGACTTGAGAATGTGATGATATTACGTATAATATGTCGGTTGCTAGTCAACACACCAGACTAAGATTAGGAGAGTACTACAGTGTTATAGGCTGACTTGTGTCCCCCCACAGATTCATAAGTTGAAGTCCTAATCCCCAGTACCTCAGAATGTGGCTGTACTTGGAAATAGGGTTTTTAAAGAGGTAAATTTAAAATATTATCATTATTATGGGCCCTAGTCCAACATGTCTGGTGTCCTTACGATAAGAGGAAATTAGGACACAGACAGACAAAGATGAAGACACAGGGGGACATCGGCAAGCCAAAGAGACAGGCCCCAGAAAACACCAAACCTACTCACACCTTGATCTTGGACTTCGAACCTCCAGAACCATAAGAAAAGAAACCTGTGTTGTTTAACCCTCCAAGTCTGTAGTACTTTGTCATGACAGCCCTAGCAAACTAATACGCTGTCAATCACATTATATTCACATTACTATATATTCATATTACCATCTAAGACCCATAATTACAGTTGGCTAGTGATTTTTGTGGCTTGCTGTGAAATGGCTCGTTTATACAGACCTTAGCCAAATTACCCTGCGGGCTCTTACCTATTGAAATAACGAAATGCTAATCTCACCATCAGTATATTCCCATTGTTTCCACCAAAATGGCTGCCTGTACAGAATGAGCACAACTCTGAGTCTGGGAAGCAACATTCACACTTTGCTCTTGTGATGCTTCCCGAGATAGAATTCTGCTGTTATGTGGCTTCAGCTGATCTGTCCTCCATTATTACAGTAGCAAAGATCTTCTGTAATTCCCCCATACTGGCTTCCTTTGGTCTCCTTTTTGTAAATTATCAGGGTAGAAGAAAGCCTTAATAGCTGATGAAGCCTCATGCTAAAAAAGTTGGGTTAAGCAGCCAAATATGTGGAACTGGGAAAATCGGTGGGAATCGTGGAAAGTACCTGATTCCATGACGTGGCTAAGAAAATATCAGAATGGTTCTGGATTTATCATACTCTTGACAAAAAACAGAAATGCTTTCTAAAATGTCAAAGGTGATACCTAAAGGACAAAATTTAATGAATTTAACATCAACCAAAATATGAATAGTAAGATTTCTTTTCCACACAGAGTCTCAGATAGTAATGGTAAAAAAAAAAAAAAAAAAAAAAAAATCAGCATACATGAATGAATAAATAATGATTTGTAAGACATCTTTTGGGAAATAAAGAGTCATTTCTCCATTATAATGTTCACAAAATTATAGAGGGATGAAACAATAACGAAACAGCCAGGCTAATAATGTAAAATCATCAGATCAGAGCTTTCCTCTAGTTTACATCAGCAACCTCCAGTGAGAGTTTTATTGCTGAAATCAGAAATGCCATATGTATCACAGATTCTCCATGGGAAAGTAACTGCTGTAAAAAGTATTTACTATTCATTTACTTGAGGCTTAATGTAAGCTTTTCTATATTTTTTTTATTATTTTCCATTAAAAATAGATTTATTATTTAATCCAAAGATAGGGAGGCAGTAATATGAGAAGCAAAATACAATCTCACACAGTGGCAACATTAAATTTTTTATTCAATGGTATATGGCTTGATGTTTTTATTAAAATATAATACAGCTATAAAAATTTACAAATCACAAGGACACAGCTTGATGAATAACTTACGGTAAACCCACCTCCCAAGTCAAACACTGTAATAGATGCATAACCCAAGAAGTCCCTCTCAACATCCAAATTTCCATACACTTCAAAAGTAATTTTTTATGGCTAGAATTCCCAGTACAATGTTAAATACCAGTGGTTAATAACAGTGGGCATCCTGGTCTAGTTCCTGATCTTAGGTGGAAAGCTTTCAGTCTTTCATCATTAAATACATTTGCTCTGGATGTTTCACAGATGTCCAGTCATCCACTTGATTAGTGACTTTTCTAATCTACTTTTGCAAAGGTTATATTGTTTCCAGGTGTGATCACTGAAAGCTGTTCCTTTAGCTTGTTTTCAGCTAGTATTTTGAAAGAGATTTCCTTGAATACTAGGAGCTTAAAAAAAAAAATCTCTCCCAGTCTTTGCAGGTTGTCTCTGTCTTGAGGCAGTACTACTTAGGCAGACCATTTACAACTCTGCCTTAGCCTTAATTTCCTGCTTGCTCTGAGCCTAGAGATCAGCCAAACATGCAGCTTAGGGTTTTCACAAATCTTTTCTGAGCATGCATCAAGTCCTAGGCATGTGTGTGGCTTTATAAATTGTCAAGTATACATGGGAGCAGTTAAATGCCCTGATTTCTCAGGAAAAAAACTCTCTTCTGCTGTTTGATCCCCAGATTTTAGAATATTTATTGTATGTCTCAACCATAATGTATAGTCCCAAGTAACTGTAGGTTTTCTATTTCCCTTTAATGTCTTTGGGCAACATCTACTGCTTTTCCACTCTGAGTGAATTCCAAGTTAGGCAAACAGAAACAAATCCTTTGTGCCAATTCCTTCAGGTAGCCCCCAGAGAGCTTAGAACAAACAAGCATTTGCATCACTCTCTTCTAAATTATTTTAAAGGAGCCATAAAAACATCCTCTTCAAGAATCTCAGCACTAGGGTTGCCTGGGTGGCTCAGTTGTTTAAGTCTCCAACTTCAGCTCAGGTCATGATCTCATGGCTTGTGAGTTCGAGCCTTGCATCAGACTCTGTGCTAACTCAGAACCTGGACCTCGGAGCCTGCTTCAGATTCTGTGTCTCCCTCTCTCTCTGCTCTGTCTCTCGCTCCTTCAAAAATAAATAAACGTTAAAAAAATAAAAAATAAAAGAATCTCAGCACCAATACTTGATTCTTCTCCCCTAATAGGATATCTAAATCCATTCATTATACAGCAAAAAACATGACTTTATTTAGCTTTAATTTGTGTATATTCTAAAAAACCCACTCCACTTCCTGTGCATCCATATGTCCCCAGCGATGGCCCCTAAACTATCTTCTGTCTTTGTACTTATTCTGTGCTCATGTCCTTGTTCCTTTTCTCACAGTGGTAGCTTAAGAATTCAGTGCATCTTATCTTTATTAAAATATAAGCACGACTTTATTTTCATCTTCTCCCATCCCATTTCTATAGGTCTTTACAGAAGGGACAATTCTTATTTTCAAAACTAATGAATAGGGTGATCTCCTAAAAGAAAACCCAAGTTTCTATCTATACAGCTCTGTCTCTAAGCATTTTTTCACTGTAATTTAGAGAAATATGTCCACAGAGCAAGGTAGATCCAGATTTCTCATCTTGGTCCCCAACCTCCCTTTGTGATTCTCTACTTTGGCATCTTTCCAAGGATCACACTGAGACCTTTTACCTGGTTTATGATGTGCTTATAGCTCTATTTTTTAATGAGCTTAGCCATGGGGGCCTCCCAGAGAATGAAGATCTCATTTAGGGGATAAATTGCTCCCTGCTTTAAGGACTCAAAAAAAAAAAAAATTCCCTTCTGCCAGTTTTCTCCTCACTTCACTTCACCTAATTTGTTCTGCAAAAGTTTATGTGCAAATAGTATGTCCAAATCACCATAGGGGAGGGGCAGTACACAGTCTTGGAATAATAGAGAATTAATCTAATTGTTGAAGTATTAAAGTGACCATAACCATCTAAGGCAAGAAGATTGATTTTAGTAACCATTGTGACTAGAGAACAAGTGACAAATAACCTCATGAAAGAGAAAAAATAACATCAACTTACTTCTGCTGCATCAGTACAGAAAAAAGAAATATCACAGAGTGGGCTTAGTATTTAAACAGGGTAGTTTGGTCTGCCAAGATGAGCATTATGTGCCAACCTGATAACCCTAAGAGAAGACATTTTTAGAGACTGGAGCTTCCATATTTCTAGTCAATTCTTGAGTCAAAGTTTAAGGTCATTAAAAATTTTATGTACTGCTCATATCTCTTTGATTGTACCTATCCATGCAGGTATGGCCTGGTAGAATGGTTACATAAAACTGAAAACAGCCTCAGTACAACATCTACCCATTGGTTTCAATACCACTTTTAGAGCTTCCACATTGAAAAATATAAATCCCAAATAAAACAGCTGCTAAAATGTTGGAATGTCTGCATATCCCAGCACTCTCTATTTTTCCTCTTGTCAAAATAATGAAAGTCCTGTGTGTCACGGAAGAAATTATCTGGAGGCATGAGGACAAAGGCAGCCTGAATTCCTGGCTGTTGTGTCATGTCGTGATGTGTCATCAAATATGTAGATGTGAAGAACTAGCATGCTTACATACTGACCCCAGAAATGGGCCACTGAGTGCCTCTGGGAAGGATGAATTACGCCAAAGGCCGACTCACTTCTAACCTTCAGGGGAAAGTATAGAAGACAAAGAGAAACTGCTTTCCAGTTACACTAGCAGCCTGAACTTCCTCCTCCCCACTCCCTCTTCCCTGCCTTGGTGACCCTGTAATGGATGTGGTTTATAATAGGCATAATGCCTTAGGTAATTGTCATTTTGATTAAGCTATAAACCTACCCACTTGTGAGAAGGAAATAGTCAGCCTTTCAAATCCTGTGGAGAGAACAGACCACAGGGTAGGCCAATTTAGTTTAAATAATTTAGAAATACCCAGTGAGAAGATTACCCCCCTAAATACTTAAGACCCTGAAGGGACAAGTCATTCCAGTTGTTCAACATTTTCTCTCTGGGAGAATTGCCATCACGGTAATTGCTGACTCATCTGTGGTTCTGTTTCAAGCCCTTGAGTTTCAGAACTTGGACTCTGGGCACGATGACAGCATTGGAAAGCAATACAGCCAGGATTCTTCTCGTCTCTTGTCTCTTGTCTCTACAGAGGCAGATCCCTTGCCTGAGATAGCTGTGCATCCTATGAAATGTAGATTTCCAGTATGTAAAGTGCTTAAACATATAGAAGAGCCTCTGAATAAGAGCTTATAAAATATCAAATGCAGTACAATTATTAATTGGTTAATTAAAATTTATTTAAAGGTTATATTATGCCAAGTGTAGTGAAATACAAAGAATTACAAGATCACTACTTTCAAAAGCATGCTATCAGGCCAGTGAACCAGACTGATGAATAGCTTGAAATACAGGCTAAAATAGGTGATGGGTAGCTGACAAATAAATTGGGATTTAAGCTGATCTTTGATTAAATATAAAAGTTAGAACAAACAAAGAAAGAAAGAAGACTCCCATTGTGGGAAGTGTTAGAGTTAAGAACTGTCACATACCCCTCCTCCTTTCCAGAACCCTGACCATGGAGTATATACAGCCACAGAGAAACAACCTAAAAGGAAAAAAAAAAAAAAAATATATATATATATATATATATATATATATACATATGCAAGTACCTGTTCCCCCCAGATGCAGTTTGAGGTCAAATATGCTCAAATGTGCCAGTGTAGGCTTCCTACCCCTCAAATTAGCAACAAACAGGTCTTCAGTAGAGACCTGACCTCACTTCCTTTTTAGCCATAATGAGAGGAAGGGATTCTTCTGGAAACTATCACCCAAGGGTGTTTCCTGCAAGGAAAAGAATATGTACCACCCCTGGGTACAAGAAATAAAAGAGAAAGCACAAAGTCAGTTCCCCACTATGGGCAGAGAAGCTACACCCAATAATAAAATACCACTACTCCTCCTATGGAGAGAGGAGAGCAACGATGTATTAGAAACTGTGAACTCACATAATATTCAAAAGTATTAAAGTAATGGTAGGAGATTTTTCCCCCTTGTTCTTCTGCCTACTCTCTCACCATTAAGGTTAAATCATGAAGCTCCTTATGCCAGAGAAGGAGAAAGTGGTGAGTAGACAAAAGGTCGGCAGACAGATTGGAATCTCAAAACTGACATCTTTCCTACTATAATCTTAAAAACCAGAAATCTTGCAAACGTGAATATTAATTTAAGCCTAAAAACCTGATAACTGAATCCTATGAAAAAGACAAAAGTAGCATCAGTGCAGCAGAAAGAAAGGCGGTGGGATTGGTACCCCTGAGTCCGCACACCTTGGTCCATTTAAGATGACAGACAGTATATGCCAGCCTGAGAACAATTAATGGAAGAAACTTTGAGAGACTGGAGACTCCATCATTTTGACTCCACATTCTGGAGTCAAAGCTCAATGTCGTTTTGTTATTTGCTGCTCTTATACCTTTGTTTGTACCTGTGGAGAGAATAACTGGTGTATTTGTTTATTCATATGTTCTTCCTATAGTGCAGGGAGAACTCAGTATATAAGAAAGGTGATTTTCCAAAAAGGAAATGGAAATAGAAGCCCTTTGGCAAGGAAAATAAAAGTCAGGGGAGAATGGGGAAGGACAGAGAGGAGAAGAGTTGAACCCTGCTAACCACTTTAAGTTGAAAGTCGGGGTAAAGAATGCCACAGGGGCGCCTGGGCGGCTCAGTCAGTTGAGCATTTGACTCTTGATTTCAACTTAGGTCATGATCCCAGGGTTGTGGGACCGAGCGCACAATGGGTGCTGAGCTGACCATGGAGCCTGCTTAAGATTATGTCTCTCTCTCCCTCTTCCGCTCTTTCTCTCTCTCTCAAACAAAAAAAGTAATAAATAAATAAATAAATAAATAAATATAAAAAGAATGCTGCTGTGGTTTTAGAAACAAGCAAACAGCAAACAGGTTAGGGGACTTCAGATCACTGGCACTCATTCCTTGATGAGGAAGACCGGGGAGCTTGCAAGTTCTCTTTATAACGATCTCTGTGACTAGCATCGCACTATCTATATGGTGGAAAAGAAATAAAGGCAGAGACCACACAGAGAGAAGATCATTCATATTGCCGCCAGAGTGTCCTCAGCCACCTGGATTGGGGATCAGGAAGTCCCTGCTTGCACCCAATCAGTACTTGGAAGATGGCTGAGGTGAGAACGACAGCCCGGCAGTGGAGAAGCAATTATGGGAGCCCAGCATGAGCCAAGAGCCACATGGACCATGACACAGAGACTATAGCCCCAGCAAAGGCTGAGGTGAAGCAAGTCAGCTGATGAGGAAGGGGCTCGGGGCCTTGAAAGTACCAAGAGTGCAGAATGCATCATTCACCACCTAGATGTCAGCATTTGCTGGCAGGACTCTGAGTGCTACCCAGGACAGAAGCCATCAGGCCAGAAACCAGCCAGGCCCTGGGAACCAATTTTGCATGTAGACTAGTCACCCCTCCAACCACTGTGAAAAAGATGTGTCGAGTTTCTCCTACAGCCAGACATGACTGGGGTATGTGAAATGAGAAGGGAGTGACCTCTCGTCCCAGTGATATGTTCCGGTTAGCTTATGTAGGGGTCCAACCTGTGCGCAGAACTTCCAGGCCTTACTTTCAGTGCTGTCATATCTCTAGCTTGAAATCAGCTGTAATGAGATTATTTACACCACTGAAATTGACAAATGCTAACCATCAGGACCTTTATTTCCCCAGGGAGAGCTGATTGTTAACCTTATACCAGCATACCACTGCTTAGTCCTCACACCTCCCTCTGTCTTCCATCAGGTACAAGGAATGAGGAGTTTCATTCCTCGTAACTGGAGTATTAGCTAGTACATGGAAGAATGGCTACTCAGAGCATACTTGCTAAAGAAGAGGAAACAAGCTTATTCTATGTAGGATACAGATTATCCTGGAAGATAAGGAGGGCTAGATTTTAGAGAACTTTAAATGCCACAGCAAGGATACTGGCCTTTATCCCTTAATCATGAAGAAAACTTGAAGTTTTGGGGAAAAGAATAGCATTATGAAATGGGTATGGAAAAGTTACCTGTTAGGATATATCAGATTAGATGAAGTAGTGGGTAAAAAAAAGAATATGTTTAGGAACCTCAATAATAAAGTCTATTAAATGGTCCAAAGTGAGTGGACAATGGTATAGAGCCTAAGCAGAAAAATTGATGAGAAAAAGTCCAGAGTTATATTAAACAACACTTAATGACTAGTTTCATTTATGTTTCTGCCATATATCCTTGTTTTCCTACTGAGACCACTTCCTAGGTCAGATTTCAAATCAAACCGCTTCAAAGCCAGTGCTTCAAGCAGAGGAGCAATCTCCATCCAAGTCACCTGGGTGCTTGTTATAATGCAGATTCCTGGGCTCCAGTCCAGACCTAATGAATCAAATGGGGCCTAGGAGTCAGTTTTAACTGCCGCTCCTGGGTGATTTTCATGCACAGTAAATTTGGGATCAGTTTTCTCAATATAGTCATTTTGTGGTCTGGTGCTTTAAATGCATTCTGATATTCAGCTGAGATTTGCTGGAGTGTGTTGGCGGGGGGGGGGGGGGGGGGGGGGATGTGCGGTGGGGTCTGACTGAATAATACATATGGTTAATGTAAGCTTAAAATATGGGCTTTCACCTTATTCACTTCATTGGCCACAGATGGCTAGCTTAAAACTGTCTCTTTCAGGGAGTTCCTCAATTTTTCCTCTTTCCAGTTCATAGACCTCTTCCTTCAGGCTGTGGGTGTATGAATCAGTTTTTCTTAATTGTCTGAATTATTGCCACTCCAACCCTATGCTGACTGCTTTCTGCTTATCCCTTCATCCACAATGAGACAGGGAAGTGACCCTCTTTGGGCCTTACGAGGAAGTTAGGACATCTGGCTCCAGGTTTGTAGCCAGCTGAATCTGAGTGTGGCTCTCATGCTTACTAGTTTTGTGACCCTGTGCTAGTAAATTTTGAGCCTTGGTTTCCTCCTGTATGAAACGAAAAGGAAAAAACATCTTTAAGAAGATAAACATGAGACTACTCTGTTTAAGAGCCTGGCACAATATCTGCTTAAGAAATTCTAGCTCCCATTTTTCACGTTTTCTTTGGCTTCAGAGCAAAATCTCTGTCCTGGCAGTCATCCTTATTAACAAGACAAAGAGTCCACCTGCCATCTTGGGTGGGGGGGATTTATTTAGTCCACTGAGCTCAGGCAGCCATTTCCTCAGCATTCCCTCCATCACCCCTGGTGCCCCAGAGAAGGCTCTCATTAGCTTCTCCTCCATTTCTTCAAAAGGCCTCTCAGTCTTTCATCAGTTCTCCTTCCTCCTTTCCAATGCTGGCACCGGCAACATGTCTGACTTGATCCGGATGTCTTTTGCCTCTAGAAAAGGTGTTCGTGTTCTGCCAGCCACCATGTGGATTCAGAGATGCTTTAACACCAACATCTCTCACAACTAGGGAAACATCTTACACCTTACATTCCATTTTCACTCCTGCTTGAGGCCATAGGCACTTTCCAGGGCAGCTATTTTGTTTTATTTTTTTCTCCATAGGAGTCTTCCTGATAGCATTCCCCATCTTCCCATCGTCTCTACGCTGTTTCTCACCCCACTGCAATGATTCACAAGGGTTTTCATCCGAGAGAGTGACCCACATCCTCCATTTCTCTGATTAGAAGAAATTAGCGTCTCAAGGCTATGATTTTGGTTCTATTCTTGTCTCTCAAGTGTGAACATTCGTATCAGTTTCACAGCATCCTCCATCTAGATTGCTCATACTACTCTTGGAAATACCTGGAAGAAGTCAGTGGAAGAACATGGTACATTTTCTGGAATACTGATTTTATTGAAAGATTCAGGAAATAGGGGAATATATGAGAAAGAAGTAACACAATGTAATAAGAAAATAAATTACATTTTAATTTAAGTAGACCCAATTATATGTTGATTTAGATATCATTCAAGGTCCAAGCAGAAAGTAAATGGCATGGCCAAATGGTGAAGATGAGCAGAGTCTAATAAAGGACTTTTTGCAGATGAATGGGTGGAATGAAGGGAAACCAACAAGGGGCAGTGACTCACCAGAGGAGCGGGGTCCATTCCCACCCCTGGACCTGAGGGAGCTGAGGATAATATGCAGCTGTAAGAAAGAACTGCCAACTGGAGCTGTGACATTTGGTTGCAAAAATGCACTGAAAGTGTCGCCCAGCAGGCAGAGAACCAAGTAAATAAGTAACCTGACCTCTCTATCCCTCTGCACTCTGGCGTGTCGTTACCCATTGGCCAAATCCAACCATAAGCCAGAGGGCAAGAGCAGCCTATTAGTGCCATCCATAGAGGCTGGGGGCCCAGAGCAAGGAGGAGGAGGGTAGCATGTGAATCTCGAGGAAGAAACAGACTATAGAGCCCAAGGCAGAAAGCAAAAGTTATGCCACTTTTGAAGCTTAAAGAATGAAACTTGAAATAAAATTTGAGCTTGAGAAAAGCCCACTGTGGCTCATCACTGTGTTCAGAAAGAAAAATCTATGGTCTGCTGCTAACTGGAGACCTAACAGAGAACTTACCATAAAATGTTTTCCAGGGCTGAAACAAAATGAATGTAGTAGCAAGAGCTTCATACTGATCACAGACCTGTCAGAGACTTTTGGGCCTTTCAGTGCCTCAAAGTTACATGCAAAGTGCCCACTTACCTGCCCCACCATGTTCCCTATGTCCGTCATCATCTGGGAAGCTATGACAAGAGGAGACAGCTCCCAGAGGTTCTGTAGAATCTATTCTAGAGAGTTGTTCCATCACTCCGAAAAGGGGTTCTATGTCAGATTCATTGGTGAAAACTTAACTGTTATATTTCTGGTTTGAAGATTCATAAATCAGATCAGAATTCTAAAAGTTTACGGTCAAAATACTGTTTTAGGTTTTGGAGCCAGATCACCTGGGCTTCAACCTAATCTCTAATTCACCGGCTGTGTGGCCTTAATATCTTGAAGCTTGGTTTCTCCACACGCGCAGCAGAGACACGGATTGTACTTACCTCATAGAAGCATGGTGAAAAATGAGAAAACTTTTCCAGTGTATCGATATAATAAGCACTCAAACATGGCAGCTGGTAGCAGTAGTAGTAATGTTAGTATTTTCATGATTATCACTGCCTATTCAACTTAACCCTAAACCTGAGCAAATCAACCTCCCACTCCAGTAAGTATTAAGATCATCTGGTATTAGTATACTGTGCTGAGACATGATACTTAGGAAATCCCAACCTGGATTTTTCTCTCCCATGGAAACCAGCGGGTTTCCAGGGCAGACCATCCTCAACCTTTATCACCTGAGAATCTTGTTAAAAGGCAGATTCTGATTCATTCAGTTGGAGGTGGAGCCCAGACTTCTGCATTTTTCACAAATTCCCAGGTGGTGCTTATGCTGTTGGTCCCAGGACCCTGCTTTAAGTAGCAGAACCTGAGATCTGGGGCACCTGGGTAGTTCAGTTGGTTGAGCGTCTGACTCTTGGTTGCAGTTCAGGTCATGACTTCATGGCTTTGTTGGTTTGAACCCCACATCAGGCTCTCTGCAGGGAGTGCCGTGCCTGCTTGGGATTCTCTCTCTCCCCGCCTCACTCTGCCCCTGCCCCACTCATGCTATCTCTGTTGTCTCAAAATAGATAAACTTAAAAAAACAAAGTCTGATCTGCTTGCTCCACTTGAGATGAGAGAAATGGAGATTTTTTTCACTACTCTTTTTTCTACAAGATTGAACCCCTAGCCCTGCGTATTGGTGTCAGAGGACAGTGTTTGACGTGTGAATTAAATCCAAGAGAGTAAGCTGCTTGAGCAATTTCATAAAGGAATGGGATTCCAGGAGGTAGGAGAGAGAGGCTCACAAAAAGGAGAGAAAGAGATGCCCCAAAGACAAACTTGTATGTATCCAAAGTATTCCTTTGCCTAGATCAGCTTTCAACTGAAGAAAAGAACCCCACAAACCCCCAACATTCAACACACAGAATCCAAACACCACTCTTCCCTATGTGCACTTTTATCACAGTATTTTTTTAATTTTTTAACATTTATTCATTTTTTGAGAGACAGAGAGAGAGAGTATGAACAGGGGAAGGGCAGAGAGAGAGGGAGTCACAGAATCTGAATCAGGCTCCAGGCTCTGAGCTGTCAGCATAGAGTCCTACACGGGGCTTGAACTCACAAACCGTGAGATCATGACCTGAGCCGAAGTTGGATGCTTAACTGACTGAGCTACCCAGGCGCCCCTATCACAGTATTTTTTAAACAGTATCCATCTTGCAAAAGTTTAAAAAGCAGTAAAAACCATACATTCTCAGCATTATGCTGAAAATCACACTCAAGATGTAATGGATGGTTTCTCAGAAAAGATCACTCTTCAAAAGATAGAGACTATTAACATTTTCCCTACTTCACATCATGATGGCCTTTTCCGCAAACAAATGGAAAGAGTTGGTCTCCATGTGCATGTGGGCAGGAATATTAACCCAGAGGGCTATAATTGCAGAGTTTTTAATAAGAGTTAGAAAAAGGAAGCTGATGGCAGGGTCACTTTTGTCTGCTCAAACCGAAAAACATAAGAAAGTTAATTATTTCAGAACCAAGCACCCAGGCTTTGCTCTTTGAACACGTGCTTTGCTCTTTTAAACCTGGAATCAGTGCCACCCCCAAAGTGTGCTCCAGTAGCAACCTTAGCTAGCCCATGCCTCTGATCTATGTGCATGATGTCTGTTCCTTCAGAACTTACTAAGGCTTTTATCCTGTCATTTCTGAAAACCGGCAGAATGCCTTTCACACATGCCATCTGCCAGACAACCTACCTGGGGAGGCTGTGACACACGGTGACAAGGAGTAGTCTCTAGGATTGCATAGTGCAGATTCTGGGGGCTCCCTCCCTAGTTATATGACTCTGGGTGGGTTACTCTACCTCAGTGAGGCTTCATTCCCTCACTATAAAGTGACAATAACAATACAGCCCCATCTTGCTGTTTCTCTAAGTATGACAAGTTTGCTGGTGAAACAGTATTCACTGCCTTAGGAACAAAGCCACTCATGCATCAAGTCAAAAATATATTGACTGAAATGTCACTGTAATGAGGTGATATAGGAGAAAGAAGATCCTCTCAGTAGAAGCTTCCCAGTGATATTTATAAGGATTTTTATTAGCTTTTACATACAGTTCCTGACCACTGCTCCACAATGCAATTTATGTTAAACACGTTTTTGTCTAATCTAAGCGGTAGTTTTTTTCAATGATAAGAACTATGCCCTTATGGCTTTTGTAATCTCTACCCATCATATCTAAGTAGATTAGTTACTTAACAAGTGCTTTTAACCTCCAAACTTGAGTCAAAAGAAGAGGAGGGAAGAATAGAAGGCACAAAAATACAAAGTGACTACTCTAATTCTCTCCCAAATTACCTCATTTTTATTTATTCTCACATTTTGGTGGAAAAGACATTATCCACACACTCACACACACAAAAAAATATATTAATCTTCTTCCTTCCTTCCTTTCCTTCATTCACTCTTTCATTCTTTCTTCCCTCCCTTTCTTTCTTCCTCTCTTTCCTTCCTTCCTTTCTTCCTCCCTCTCTCCCTTTCTTTTATCTTCTTTTTTCATCAAAAAGAATTCTGAGACTAAGAGAAGCAAATGATTGTACTGGTCCTAAAGCCAGTAAAACTTAGAGCAGGTACATGCAAGTATGTAAAACTGCAAAGCCCATTCTCTATCTCCTCATAGTGCATATTGAGTAAAGACCCAATTATGTAATTTATGTGAAAGATACAATGGTACTTAGGAGGAAGTCATTTCTGCTCCATCTATAAGTGTTCTAAACTACCAGGTTCTTGGTGATCAGCTTCCTCTAGTAGGAAGTATCTGGCTTCCCTGGATGATCTTCTAGCCATTATGCAGAGAAGATGGAGTCACCACACATACACACACACACACACATTCTGCATAACAACCAAAGAGTCTAGAATTGTAATCAGAATGGCAGAGTTAAACAGAGAAATCTTTTGAAAGGAAGTGAATTTTGTCCAGAGAATGTGCTAATTGTTCCTGGAGTGTGACTGACCAATAACTGCACTTGACTTGGAAAGACCAGAGGGGATCACCCTTCAACCCTTACAAGAGCCTTAACATGTATCTTCTTGACAGAATGACACAGCCAATCAACTTTCCACTCTGTTCCATGGAATGTGATTGTATAGCCTACAATGAAAGTAAGGAAACCAGTCTTTAATTATGTACTCTATGTAAGATGAGATATGTCACTTACATGGTTTTTCAGTTAATCCTCACAACCATGCTATTAAAATAAGTCCTAGTATTTCCATTTCCCACATAAGACATGGAGTCAGAGATATGGTGATGTGTTCAAAGCTTAACAATTCACACAGCAAATATTCAAATCCAAGTTCTTTGAACTAACAGCCCTTATTTTTTTCACTGTATCACTGAATCAAATATGAGATACAGTCTTTCCATAGAAGTGAGCTACTTTTGATTTGCCATTTTAAGCCATGTGCCCCCTGGTTTCAGAACAGGTGACCTCGAGCCATATACCCCCACACACCTAATCCTCCCTTTAGGTAACCAAAAATTCACTAACCTTGAAGAAGTTTGGAGAATAATCTGAGTATTGGGAGAAGTTTACTCGAGACTAGAGTTTCCCAAAAGTGAATTGTTCATGAACCATCTTCATAATTTTTTACTATATCCTCTTTCCAGCTATATAATTATTTGTATATTTTTGTTGCTTTAGATTAATTTATTTTAATTAAGATTAATAAATTTCAAAGAAAATTTTATATTACCACCACAAATGGAATATCCACATCAATTAATTAATTTCATAGTAATTAAAATCTGAGTACTCTTTAATATCATCATGTGTGCCATCAAGACAATGCTTACCACACTTTAGAAAATACTGCTTTTGACAGATCTGACCTATGTCAGGAATAAATCACAATCTTAACTAACTCATTTGTGTCTCACTTTAGTGGAGTTATCCAGCTGTCATATTTCAGTATTGTAGAATGTGCCATTTTTAAATTCAATCCTGGCTTCCTTGATCATGATGAAGAGCTGTCTTCTTTTCCCTTTGTATATCTATCTGTCTGTCTGTCTGTCTGTCTCTCTCTCTCTCTCTGACTCTCTCATAATGGCTTTATTGAGGTATTCCCATACCATAAAGTTGACCCATTTGAGGAAAATAATTTAATCGTATATGTTGCTTTGCAACCCTCTCAGAAGCTTCCAAGGTATAATCTGAAACTAGTCCCCAAAAACAGAAGGCAGGAAGAAACTAAAGAAAGAGGTAGGCCACTCCCAGATTAATAGGTAGCAGTTGTAATAATCAAAGGGAACCTGCATATGAAACTTGTCTTGGGCTGTTGCAAGACGAATGGATCCCTGTATCAGCCCTCCAAATCTTAAAAGTTTATAGAGGCCCTAACTAGGCTCAGTCACATATACCATGTAAGTGTTTCCAACATGACATCACCATCCCAAGGATTTGTCTTTGAAGCAGCCTCTGGGAATGGGAAAGGCAAGCAGAACCCACATTCCAAGGAGAGGGGAGTGGGTAAGGTGCCTCCAAGTGCCCAGGTCTGGCTCATGGGTTAATCAGCAGTCATGTCTTTTTGATGACATTTTCCAACAGTATACTCACATAGTTGTGCAGTCACTACCACAATCAATTTTAGAACACTTTCATCACTGCAAAAGGAAACCACGTGTCCTTTATTAGTCACCCTGTTCTCCCACTACCCCCAGCCCCAGGCAACCACTAATCCAATTTCTGACTCTATGGATTTGCCTATTTTAGATATTCCATATAAATGGAATCATGCAATATGTGACCTTTAACATCTGGTTTCTTATACTTAATGTTTTCAAAACTAACCCATGTTGTAGAATATATCACTATTTCATTACTTCTTATTGCTGAATAATATTCCGTTGCATGGAAATACCATAATTTGTGTATCCACCCATCAGTTGGTGGACGTTTGGGTTGTTTTCACTTTTTGTCTATCATGAATGGTGTCAGCATTTATGTACAAGTTTTTTTTGATAGACCCATTATTTAATTAGGTTCTTTTTAACAAATTTAGAACACCAATTTGTGAAGGTAAACGCCATTCATGAGAGCAGACATAGAGCAGAGGTAGCCCTGAAGCTGAGGAACAGCTTTGATTTTTGGCAGAATTTGCGAGTCCACAGCTTTCTGATCAACCTTGCGCTGCTCTGTAATCTCGTATTTCTCTTTCTCCATGTTGAAGATCTCACCTTCCTGGTGTCTGGGTTTATGCAGCTTCTTCTTCTTAAAGTAAGCATCAGTGAGGTGTTTGGGGATTTTCACACTGCTGATATCAATTTTGGTGGAGGTGATGACAAATTTCTGGTGTGTTCTACGCAGAGGAACTCGAGTAAGGGGCAGAGGTCCAGTCACAAGTAGCAAGCCACTGCTCAGTTGCTTCAGGAAAACCACCCTCTTGCCTCTGTGGCGCTCAGTGAGGATGACCAAAATGGTCCCAGCAGTGATGCTAGCTCGCAGTTTCCTCACAGGCTGACTGAAAGGTTTTTTGCCATGGCTCAACAGCTTCTGTGGCACATCTTCAGTAGAATAATACCTAGGCATTTTGTGAAGTTTAACCACTCAGGTGCCACCATTCTTGTCACCACCAACTGGTTTTGTGACAGTAGCAAGAACCTTCTCCTTCTTTTTCTTTTCAATCCTGGATTTAGCTGCTGAATACTTCCTCTTTTACGTAGACTTTCTCCAGTACATAGCCGATCTGGAGTATCTGCCAATTCCTCTGACTAGGACAGGGTTTTGGCTGCAGTGGGGCTTCCCCTTATTTGATGTTTTAGCTTTAAGGTTATCCTTCTTAACCTTGCCACCAGCATCAGCCTTCTTGGCTTCAGGTTTCTTCTCCTTAGTATCCAGCTTCTCAGCTTTTTCGCCCTCCATCTTGTAAGATGGGAAAGCTATGTACAAGTTTTTATGTGGATGTTTGTTTTGTTTTGTTCTGTTTTTTGCCTTATATGCCTAGGAATGGAATTGCTGAGATGATAAAGGGTCTTAGCAGTGCTTGGGGTTATGGTTTAAATTACCTGTTTGACCTGAATTAAATCACTCAAACATAATGATATCCTTCCTTAATTCACTCATTGTAAAACTGGACAAACAAATGCTGCTGTATTGACCAGAGGGGTCTCCCAAGACAGAAATGATAAGTGGACAGAAACTGAAGAATCTGGATTCTGCCACCAACTAGCTAAATGGCCATGAGCAAACCACTTTACCTACTACCCTCCATTGTCCTTATTTGGAAAATGAAGAAATTAGACTTGCTTTTGTCTGACATTCTTACTCACTTTAATACTCTAATTTTATTAATATATGTGAAAGCATTTTGACAAGTTAAGGGCAGATATATATATATATCTATAGATATAGATATATATAGATATATACACACACACACACATCTATCACATACCTCCTTGCTGAGAAACCATGTCCCATGGTGAAATAACATCAGCACTCAATCTTAGGAAAAGGATGCCCAAATTGGGCCGTTTCCTCAAAAGTAAGACATATTCTCATGCAATTCTCAGGTGCTTATGTCCCCTCTCAAAGAATGAAAACATATATTTCTTTTTCTTTACATAATTCTATTTTCTTAAGCAAAGAAAATACTATAAGGGGAACCCAGGTGTTCTCCCTATGCAGTATATTTTCAGCACATCCCTGGTAACCATAAATTGCTTTGGAAAGGAACACTGAATTATGTCCTCTCAGGTAGCCGGAGTCACAGTGAAGTTATTCCACAGAGAACTGTGTTGGAAGCTTGGGGAAAATGAGCACATAAAGTTTAAAAAGTTACAAGTAACTCTGAGATAAGAAAAAAGGATATACTTTTAGCAAAACATATCCAGATGATTGGGTTTGGGAATCTTC
Source organism: Panthera uncia (assembly GCF_023721935.1). Lineage (NCBI taxonomy): Eukaryota > Metazoa > Chordata > Mammalia > Carnivora > Felidae > Panthera > Panthera uncia. The sequence goes on from NW_026057578.1 coordinate 96,415,511, forward strand.
AGGTAGTGTAGTTTCTTATATATTCCCAGTTCACACAGGAAATACACTAAGATACATATTTATCTATATATCTCTCTATATATTCATGTAGCTCTACTCCTCAATTTAAAACAACAATTTATTATTGTTTCTCATGGTTCTGTGTGTTGACTGGACTCAGTTGGGTGGTCCCCACTGGTGTCTTCCATGAGGAGATACCTGGGGTTGGAGTCATCAGAATGTCAGACATCCAAGATGGCTTGAGAACTGGCCACCTTGTCTCTCCTTTAATACTTTAATTCAGGATACTTTATTTCAGATTCATTTGGCATTTATAAACTTATAAATTTTTGTATGTCAATACTTTTACATGGTTGATCTTCAGGACAGGCCTGTTAAATGGATTAAGGGTGAGAAAACAGAGATTCAAATATGATAATGTGCCCCAAAAAACATGGCTATGAGTATTAAAAAAAAAAATCCCAGGAAGTGTCCTATTCCTCATCTACTGTTCTTTTCATTACAACATATTACTTCTTAAATTCTTGAGGACTATGGTCCATTACTGAAAACTTTGATGAAAATGCTTTCCCTTTTTGTACCAGAACTTGCTTCCCAATAATGTGAAACAACTGACCTTTATACAGCTCTTTATGATCTAGATTAAAATTAGATTAAATCTGTCTTCTACTTGAGAGTTCAAATACTTGAAAACTCAGTTACCTTCTAAGATACCATCTTTTCCCATTCTCAATCATCTGCATGTTTTTTTCCTCTCAATGGCCTTATAAATATTAGTCAATGTTTTTAAAGTATTTATTTTGTCCTGAAATCAAACATTAGGTTTTTCTATCAAAGGTATAGTATTATTATGTTACAGCAACAAATGTGTTGGTTCCCCATGCCCCAGTACCTCCCTTCAAGGTGCTAATGGGGGCCAGATATAACCCTGCATGCATAGATAATTTTTTCTTTGGTACCACAGAGAAGAATCCTGAAATTATGAATCTGGAAGCTCCTATAGGAACTATCACTAAGCTACCACTCTCCCTCCAGAAAGACTGAGATAAATCTTTGCTCCCTACTGTTTTACAGTCTTTTTAATTATAAACAGATGGCCCCAGGGATTTTATCCCCTTTTAAAATATAAAAACAATACTCCTGGAGATAAATCTCTATCTATGGAAGTCTCTATTCAATCACTGTAACATCCAATGTTTGTTCTTTTATTTAGTGTTCTTTGCTTAGAAGGCCATAATTATGTAAAAATATTTTAAGTTCCATATTAGTGTGTCAAGAATTCAATCTTCAGTACACTGATCATTTCATACTACAATAGGCTTACAAACAGTACAGTACAATACCTACTGTTTTTCCTACGCCAGATACTACATAGATGCTATTGAATTTTCAGTCTCTCCTTCAGCACAAAAGTATCCCTTTAGCTTCAGCTTTTCAATCTAAGTTTGCAGTTGACATCTCCATGAAGATGTCTTTTGGGCACCTGAAACCCAATATGCTCTATAATAAACCATCTACCTTCCCTTCCTAAACCATTCATCCTCAACTTTAGATACTTATATATTGGAAATATAGAGTCAAGGAAGTAAAGAGACTGATAATCACCTTTGTCTTCTCCAATTTATGGTTATGTCCTTATTTTTAACAAATGTCTACTGAATACCTACTGTGTGCAAGGCACTAAGAATCTAGCAGTAAACAAAGCAATCAAATTCCCTGCTCACAGGGAGCTTATATTCAAGTAGAGAGAGACAATAGGCAGAGAAACAAGTGATAAACTAGTATTACAGGTGGAAATAAGTGCTTTGAAGAAAAGTAAAGTGATCCAAGTATTTCTATTAACTACATCACCAGAAAGGGTTTTATTGGAAAACATCATCTTTGACTTCTAACACAGGCTTCAATGCCTGAAACTGAACAGCTGACTTGTACAGGAAAAAGACCATTTCAGCCTAACAGCATTCCTTAAAAATACGGTTCTTGCCCCAAATGTAAACAAGACCAAAATGCCTATGTTTTGAGGCAGACAGAGATTGACGCTGCCCTCTTCCATCCCCTTCTACTGTACATCTCAAGAGGAGGGTGGTCCCCTGCATGCTTGAGTGTCAAGGTGACATAGGAAGCTGAAGGCACAGGGAAAGACAGTGAAAACAGGGCAGTTTGGGACTTACAGTTTTTCATTCAGTTCCTTTGGAGAAATAAGAATTACCACCTGCCTCATAACGTACAGAAAGAAATCCACCACATGCATGTCAGAGAAGCTGTCTCCTCATTTAAGCTAGATTTGACCACAGGTTTCCACTACATAAGAATTTGGCTGGGGCTATGCATAGTGTGACCCCTTTCCATGCCCACTCATCCTAATATGTAACAGAGAACTTATGGAACTCTCTAAGAATCAAGTGAAAACCATGAAAACAGTGAGATAAATAATAAACATGATAGAGAGACAAAGGAGAGAGATGAAGCCTATGGATGACTGGCAGTACTAGAGGGAAATCTGAGTAAATGGGACAGAAGCAATAATCCGTGGTAAAATGGAAACAGAAATTCTAGAAATGAAGAATGGGCTAAAACCACATTCAGTATCAGGTAAAATTCATGAAAGACACCAACATCGAAATTTACTCTTAAAATAGTTAGATTTCAAGCATGAAGAAAAAAGTGAACATATTTAGCTCCTTACACACATAGACCCTGAATATTAAAATTCTTCACCTGCGTTTTGATACTAAGTATGTGCTGTTCATGTACAGCCCCAGGAAGACCATTTCATCTTGAAGTGATCCAGGCAGGGGTATATATGCAGGATATTTGGAAATGGGAAAGCAGGAGACAGTTGACACAATGTATTAATACAGCATAAGAGGTACGTTTAAGGGAGAAATTGCCTCCAGAGGAACATGGCATGAACCAAAGGTGGAAGGCTGAGAATCCTCAGTAATGGGTCTCTCCCCCCGCCTCTTTTCCACACAACCAACAATCTCTCTGAAATAGAAAGAAAAGGGAAAACAAGATGGCTGGAGAAATAAAGGAGTGTACTAAGAAAATATTTGTTAAAAAACAAAGTGCAATTTTAACAGGAAAGTGTAGAGCTTTTTTCTAAATTTCTCTTCCTTTGTTGTTGACAGTTCTTTAGAAATTATAGAACTGCCACTGTTTTCCATTTCTCTACCATTGCTTTTCACAAACTAAATCCTAAACAGATCCCTCTAGATGATATGGCAGAAATGGATATTATCTGTAATACTACTTCTAGAATAATGAAATGTAATAATGATCACAATGAAGTCTTACCAAGATTTGGAAAGAGAATTAGTGTCTCACATGGACAACAGTCTCACACTTTGTCATATTTCCTCAGCAAAAATAACATTTTTGTCCATGTACTTGCTTTTGTAGCCTTTTTCAAATCCTTCATGCTTGGATCTATTTTCTGGATTGATATTTTTTTTTGTCCTAGAATATGAACATCGATAGTTTCTGACATCTCCCTTAAAACACTGTTGCATCTTAGAGTCTAATCTCCTTTGCTGCCTCCTGAATTTGATTCTGCCCTGTGAGAACTGCACATGAGATAAGGGGAAGCTTTGGTCGAAAGTTCTCTCCATCCGTAGCCCAAATATGTAATTTCCATAAACAGTATCAGTCTATGCACTTAATTGACATTAAGCAGAAGGAAAATTAACTTCATAATTAAAAAAAAAAAAATAGAACTGTTGAAAATATGTGGTCAAGACCTGAACTTTATTATAAAACTTACTCTTTTCTTCAAGAGCAATGTACCATGAGCTTTCTGCAACTGAGCCGTCTGGGCTAGGGAAATTGGTAGAAGAGAATTTTTCCAGAGATGTACTCACCCATATGAAGTTGTGTCTTAACTGCAATGCAAGGAGAGAACAGCATGCAGATATAGCATTGCAAAAGCAATTTCTTTCAGAGAGATCAAAATGTTTCTGAGAGACTACTATAACTTCCCAAGAATACAATTGCTTCGTCTTCAATGCAGAAGAACACACATACACAAAGCACAGAATAGAGGAAATGGGGGAATGCAAAATAAACAAACATGTTAAGTAAGGATTAATAGGAAAGGCAGAGTTTCCAGAACAAAATCATAAGGAATATTTCCCCTTCCATTTTCTACTAGATCTGATTTCTCAAAGATTTCAGATGTGTCCTCTTGTTTGGAGAATTCGACTTTCTTATTTAGAATCAGTTTTATTATAGTGAACTTGTTAGAAGTCTGGAGTCAACAATTTCTGCTGTTTATCCACACTGTAGACGAAGTGGGAAGCCTGTGCCTCCACCCCCTAACCCCCTCCCAAACACAATAATGAGATGCCCCAGCCCTCTCTTTGCTCAGGTAGAGTCAGAAGAGACCAGTGGAGAGACAAGACTTTCATAGTCACCGACAGTAATGAGACTACCACCAGTGCACTGTTGATAAAACCGCACAGGGTGTTGGAACTCCCAGCCTGCCAACCAGTAATAAGACTCATGTGTCAACGAAGACGAAGGAACCTGGGTTCCTATAGCCACCTGATAATAATGAGGCAACACTCTTCCTTCTACTGAAATGGTGTCATAGATCTTCAGCTAAAAAGGTTTAAAAAGATCTAGAGTTATAATACAAAAAGTTACAGGTTTAGGGAAAAAAAGTTCATCATACTGAGAACTAGGAGAATTTCCAACAAAATGAAGAGACAATAGGTGCCAATATCAAGATGGCAGGGTTGTTAGGATTATAAGTGTGCTCACCACCAGGTAGCATGTTATAATGTAAGAAGTTTCAGACATACCAATTTATAAACACTGTTGTGGGAGGTCATTGAGAGCACAGACCACCAGCTGACCCTTAAGTGGGCCCAGGCAATCAGAGGCTCCTCACTCCCTCCCCTGTCCTTGGAAAGTACATTCTGCTTGGTTTCTCACTCTCAGAAGCTGCCCCAAGGACACAGCCTTGAGATGGTGATGTGGTATTAAGACCGTCTGGGGGTGACTAGACACAATGTAGGCCTCTATATAAAGCTTTAAGATTTGGCCTGTGAGTGCACAGATCTACTTGTCTTGGGGCTAAAACAAGCCTCATAATTCCCTTGATTTTTAAACCTGCCACCTACCTATCTGGAGCAGGCTGCCTCTTTCTTTGTCTCTCCCTGCCTTCTGCATAGAAGAGCCAGTTTCAGATTATATCCAGCAAACTGCCAGGCGGTTTCCAAACCAAGAAACACATACAAACAAGCAAGTACAAAAGGAATCATATGACATCCTCATTCCCTGTTCTTGTAGACAATGCCAAGCACCTTGCATAAAAGTTTCATTCCAAGGTGAATGTGACAATACTTTGACAGCAGGGCCAGCTAACCTTGCAGTCAGAGCAGATGCAAGAATCTAATGTTAAGTCGGGGGCACAAGACCCAGTGAGTCCTAGATTCATCTCGGAGTGCCACCCAAAAAGCTACCGGGCTCCCCAAATTCCATCAAGAGCAGAGGTACCCATACAATATTTCTAACAAACCACATGTTTGGTAATTACTCGTTTCACCAATGCAAAAATTATTTCTAACATCTCATATGCTAATTAACAAATTGCCTAGTGCAGTGATACTCAAATTAAATGCTTACAGAATCCACTGGGAGTTGTGTTAAAATGCAGACTGATCCATTATATCAGGGTTGAGGGGCTGAGATTCTACATTCTAACAAGTGTATAGGTAATGCCTGTTACTGGTCTCTGAACTACACTGATTAGGAAGAGGCTAGTGCAGATTTGGATGGTGATACTGAAGTGCCAGTTTGCGCCTCCTTTAAAATGTAGACTCCTGATTAGGATCTTTAAAATGGTCACGAACCACCATTAGAATGTGGATTTGAGTAAGATATATCAAGTGTTAAACAATTACTTTGGTGCCAAGTTGATTCTCTCACCCAAGTATGTATTACACAACTTACACTGATGTATTTTAAAGTACAGACAATCTAATAGCCCATTCAAATACAATGGGCACAAACAAAATGCCTATTTGAGAGAGAGACAGAGAGAAAGACAGAGACAGAATAGAGTAATGCCACTACTCAGTATAAACTTTTGTGTAAGCAGTGTCCTTCTGGCTGCACTTTCTCATGGCAACCTGAGAATTTCTAATACAGAGCACAGTAATTATTCATGTGTCTCTTAGCTCAGTTCCCTCAAACATGTCACATATAAGCATTAGCTGTATTTTTCCCCAATGGGGAAAGATAGGCCCACTGGATGACATTTTATAATGAGTTTTATTTATTAATAGGTTTGCACCTAAAAGCAATGTTCCTACTCACTGCAATTGGAACCATGTATGAATTGATGTTGTTAGCATCCATCAACATTAAATACAATAGGCTCCCTTGATATCACTATGTATTGTTTATACCACTGCCATCTAATCAAATTAGATGAGTTCTTATCCCAGCCAACTGAAAATTAATATGTACCCTTGTACAGTATAATCTCATAAAATATTATTGCTTTGGTTAGTAACAAAACATATTAAGATATATATTTTATGCCATTAGGTGTATAAAGATATATCCACACGTACTGGTTGATAGTTATGTTGTGCACTGATATTATCCCGAATCCAGCTCAAAGTCTCTATTGTACTAATGGCCTCATTAGTAATTTCCAATATAATTCAAGGCTTTGGCTCTGATTCCAAATAATTAGAAGTTTGCATTTGGAATTTGTGGTTACTTCATTCTGGTCTCTGCTTTAACCAGGTCACTTATGATTGAGACAAGTACTTAGATTAAATGCTAAATTAAAGAAAAAATTAAACTCATGTTAGGAAAACTCATATTTGCCAAGCACTTATACTAAAAACTGTGATACAAAGATTAATAAGACAAGGACATGAACCCTTAAGAATACATAATATAGAAAGAGAGATATAAACAAATAATAGTTGATCATTGTAATGGGATGAAATATGTGTTGTTATGAGGTAGTACCAAGTGATGTGTAAAGAATAATGAAGGGTAAGGTATAAACAGCTGTCTGCATAAATCAGGAAAAACTTCAGAGATAGTTCTATTTGCTGAGCTTTGACAGAAGAGCAAGGGGAACATAGAAAGTTGAGGGGAAGAGGAACATTCTTACAGAAGGAAAACCCATAAAGAAAGGTCCAAATTACAAATGGCACTGTGTATTCAGAAATTGTCAAGATTTGCTGAGTGACAGGAACTGAAGCTGGAAAGTCAAACGCTGCCATAACAAAAGGAGCCTAGCGCTCCATGTTAAGGCATCTGGACTTCATTCAGAAGGCAGCATTTATCCAAAGAAAGTTTTCAAGAAAGAAGGTGATAGGAAATGTGATTTTCTTTGAGGAAGGGAAGTCTGTGGTAATATGGAGACTTACTTAGAGGGAAGAATAGATGAAGATAAGGAGATCAAGGGCAAGGCAAATGCGATGGCTTGAGCAAGACATATGAGGCCAAATCTGTTCAGTGACAACGGACACAGATTCTAGATTCCAGGCAATAGTCTTGACAGTGTGTGAGCTCTTAGATATGGGGCTGAGGGGCAGCCACCCTTGAACCTGTTTAAGATACCACCCCTTGAATTTATACAATATAAGACAGAATTCTGAATGCGCCCTAATGTTTGACTTAAAGTCTAATATTTCAACCTCATCCTTTCTTTAATTCTCCTCTCTGAATAAATTGGGTTCCTAGAAGATATTGGGTTGGCAAGAAAATTAACTTGACAGATGAATCATACTAAAAGAGTGACTATTACAGTTCACTTTGTGTAACTGTCATGTAAGATACTTGAATTGTCCTCAGACTCAATTTGAGCATGTGCCTCTGTATCCTGAAAGAAAAGTTCAGAAGAAGAAATGCAGCTATTGTTAACCCTAAAGTTGTGTTTGGCTGCGTGTAATAATACAACTGTGAATAAACCAAAGGATTATGTAAACACACACACACACACACACACACACACACACACACACACACAAAACAGTGCTGCAGTGTTACACAATTCCAGAGAATCTCATATATATTGCAGCCTTTAGAATTGTGGTCCATTGTGCCCCACATGCAGAGGCTACACTGTAGGTAGAGTCCCCCAGGGAGGTCATGCATTGTATTGGTGCTGAGAGAACCTGGTAGTCAGGGCTGATGGGTTGTCAGGGCTGATACCGCTGCTTGAGTTCCATTTTCCTGCTCTGCCATCTCTGGCATGACCTTGCCTCATGATTGCAAGGTGACTGCTGCAACTCCAGAGATTGTGTCCATATTCTGGGCAAAAGGGAAATAGAGAGTCTTCTCTAAAGTCTCTGAGACAACCAGATCAGGAACATTTGCTTGTATCTCGTGACTAGAACTGAGTTGTATTGCATTGTTAGTAAAGAACAAGGGAGTAAGGATATTAGATAGGCGGCAGAAGACAGTGTCCGTTATACCCAGTAATCTGAGTTCAAACACTGTCTGAAGAAACTAAGGATGAGGAGGGGCTGAAGAACATGGTCCCCCACTCACAATTTCCCTGATTTATCATTTATTATTGTACATATTTTACATATTTATTTTATTGTCTCTCTTTCCTACTTGAAAATAAGTTTGATGTAGGCAGGAATTTTTCTCTTTGGTTATATCCTGCATTTCCCAATGATTGGAAACTGTAAGTAAATGAATATTCATTCCATCCAAGGAATCAATGGAGCTGAGCCCTCCCTTACAACATGGTGGAAAGGGCACAAGGGAAGAACTTAATATGTGCTACTGAGATATCCCTGCTTACTTTCTTGTGAAACTCTTTGCAACTTTAAAAAGAAACTTTCAAAAACCTGACCAATAAATTAGTTGCATGGTCTCACAGTTATCATTAAAGAGCTCTATAGTTAAAAAAAAATCAGAAGGTAGAACTAAAAATAATATAACTTTTCCTATGACCAAGGGAGCTTGGATCAATTCCTTAAGGCAGAAGGGCTCCAGCAAAAGCTACAGGGCTAGAAATTGCCACTAGGCAGAGCAGCTGAGAGATCCTACTTTTCCAAAGATGCCATTAGAAAAAACAGATGCCCTCCAGCAAGAAAGACATCTTAATTTAGAGATTTCTGGGGTTCTCTGCCATCCCAAGTGATTACTTTCACAGGAGGAGAACTTTGGCTCTGATTCTCTACTTGCATGAATGAGGAGACTCTAGGAATTGATATCCATTATGTACTTTACTGAAAAGAGACAATGTCACTTTTCCCCTGGCAAAAGTAGTCTGTGGGTCAGTGAGGCCAGGGAGGGGAGCCCTCAGGATAGGAAAAAGTTAGAAATACAGGATGAGAATTCCTTGAATAGAAAGATGCAAAATAGAAACTTGACAGTCTCATAGCACAGAAAGTCCAGACTAGGAATTGTAGGAAAAGTAAACAACCAGTGTGTTAAAGTGTTTACATACAGAGTCTGAGATCTGGCATCCTAAAGACCTACCAGGTGAGAATGTTGGAAATCAAAATCTTCAGTAATTTGAAGGAATGATCTATTAATTACGTCTCATAATGAGAGAGTAAGTGCCTTGATTTTGGTCTGAGACTTGCCTTGAATTAAACTAACCAACTGCAGAGACATGGGTTACAAGGGTAAAACAATAAAAATCAAAATACTTACCTTCTGGGGCACCAGGGTGGCTCAGTTGGTTAAGCCTCTGTCTTAAGCTCAGGTCATAATCTCGCGGTTCATGAGTTTGAGACCCGCATTGGGCTCTGTGCTGACAGTTCAGAGCCTGTGCTGACAGTTCAGAGCCTGGAGCCTGCCTCAGATTCTGTGTCTCCCTCTCTCTCTGCCCCTTCCCTGCTTGCTCTCTCTCTCTTTCTCAGTCTTGAAAATAAATAAACATTAAAAATTTTTTAAAAATGCCTACGTGCTTATCATAGATGACTCAACTGAAAATGTTATACAGGTACTCTGGGATTTCACCCCATGTTGATATTTTAGGAATTAAGAAGAATGTAGGGGCACCCGGGTGGCTCAGTTGGTTTCAGCTCAGGTCAAGATCTCACAGTTCCCGGGTTCGAGCTCCACATCAGGCTTGCTGCTGTCAGTGCAGAGCCTGCTTTGCACTTTCCTCCTCTCTCTGCCCATGCCCAGCTTGCACTCCCTCTCTCTAAAAAAATAAATAAACATTAAAAGAAAGAGAATGTATGGGAATAAACTCTATGCTTGTTAATTCCACTTAAAATGTGTAATTTTGTTGATCTAATATTTATCAGATAATATTTTATCAAATCAAGATCTGCCCCTAAAATGCACTTAACTTTTTTTTTCAATAAGATGCATGTTTTCTGCTTCTAGGTTCTCAAAAGTTGAAAATGAAAAGCAAAATTTTGTATATACAAAAATAAAGACATCAACATTGTAGATATAAAAATGTGTTTATAATGTAGCTATAAAATTAAAGAGATGGCATTTTGCCATCTGAAGAATCCTAGGCTCAGAGAAAACCACATTCAAATCCCTGAGATACCATTTCCTCACTGTGTGACCTTGTGATGCACTATGTATTCCTGAAATCCAGTTTCCCAATATTTGAAATGAAGGTCTGAATATCTTTTTCCAAGTATTAAGTGATTTAGTGGGAACACGAGGCAAATATGCTTAGCACACTGCCAGGCAAACAGCCGTTTCTTGATAATTGTTTGTCAAATATGAAACCAAGTAAGTATAAAAAAAAGTTGAGGCAAGAGAGTAAAACACAGCCTTCCTGACCAGCTTTTTCTATTTTAGAATAAGAAACCTATGTAGGAGATTTGATGGGCTATGAAAAACCTCCCACCTGGAATTATTTCCCCTCCTGGTTTCCAAGTAGAAGCTAAGAAATCTCTCCAGGGTGCAATTACTGGTGAATAAGCCTCAATCCCAATATAGCAAAAGTACAGAATGACCTCTTTCTAGGGATTCATTTTTAAAAAAGAGATTTGGTAGTAGATAAGGGGTTTGCTTTTTGATATTTGACCTCTCCTATTATCCTCAGCTCAATTTATTATGCAGCCATCATAGGCCCCACGATGCTTATCTTTGGGACCTGTGACAGCCTTGGATAAATTCCAGTATAAATCATGCAAAATGGCTTCTCTGAGTTGCTGTGGATTTAGACCCCCTAAAGAGTTACATGTCCATCTTATTGATCCATGTGAAAATATTTTAAACAATCACACATGAAAATGATTCTTCCAAATTCCTCATTGGCTAAGTTGAATATTCACACAGTGAGTGCAAAGAGCAAAAGGTAAGCCTCATACATATTGGGAACAAGTTTTTTTCCAGTAAACTCAGTCAAGGAGGAAACATTTCTGGGTTCACTGAGGAGTGGCCCACTACTAACCAGGTCCAGCACTCTAGATATGACAACCTTGCTTCATTGGCCTCTACTACCGTCTCTTACCCATGCCACATCCTGATGAATTCAACCCAGAGAATCTTGATTCCAGCCCTTGAGCGAAAGATTCTGCCATGTCACTGCCAAGTTTTGCTTATGCCCCTACCTCTAAAGTGATTGACATCTGCTCATAAGATAAGGCATCAGTTGTGAAAATCAGGATAAACACAATGCTGGCCATTACCTGATTCATACTAGACAAATGTAGAGATAAAACTTAATACAACCACACTTCAGCAACCCCTGAAGAAGAAAAAGGAGATCTATTAGGATTGGTGAAGGTAAATTAAATAACACTTTGAGTTTTAGGTAGGCACATCAGCCTCTTTTATGAAGTTTCATTGGTAGGAACCAATGGAGGCTGTACGTTGTATATTATTTAACACTTTGACTTTCATCTGAATAAAAGGAGTGATAGTTGGGCAAGCAGCAGACTCCGAGAATATCAATTGACATGTGACAAAATGACATGAAAGAAGCAGCATTTGGTATTCCAATTTGCAGTCATGAATAGGGCAGTGGATTGGATGCCTAGGTCATTCAACCTCAGACTGAATCCAGGCATGCTTTGGGAACAACTCTATGACTTTGGAACTGCCATCCATTATCACATGGCTATGCCAGAAGGACACATGTTCTGAAATTGTGGTCAAGGAAGGAAAGATAGGTTTAAGTCATCCAGTTCTGTCTCATTCTCTCACTCTCCTGGGACCAAGGGAAGGGAAATACTAGAAAGAAGAACTTTAAAGGAAGTGGCAGTCCCCATGTATCCATCACAGCAGGTCCTACTCTTCTCTTTGAAGGGAGGAGGTAAAATAATTTGCCCAAACGAGGTCCAACCTATCTGCTAGTCTCCTAAGACCACTAATTAAACAAAATAATCTCCATACTTTTTTAAATTTAAGTTTATTTATTTATTTTGACAGAGAAAGAGAGAGTGTGGATGGGGCAGAGAGAGGGAGAGAGAGAATCCCAGGCAGGCTCCACACTGTCAGTGCAGAGCCCGGTGCAGGGCTCAAACTCAAAAACCACGAGATCGTGACCTGAGCCAAAGTCAGATGCTTAACTGACTGAGCCATCCACATGCCCCTCTCCATACCTTTTTTAAGGTTATTGACATTTCCTTTAAAAGGTTCTCACAGAAAAAAGCTAGATTCCCAAAGCCCCCCAGAAATATTCAAGGGATGTTGTCCCTACAGATGTTGACCTAATTCAACTCCAAGGATCCTACAAAAACTGGACCTGGGTTGGGATGACTTACATGTGGTGCATTTCCATGATTCCCCCTCCTGTACCCACAACCAGCATTGCTACTCAGTATGTCATACCTGCTCTCCAAGCCCTTCTCAAAAGAGTACTTCATTTTCTCCCTTTCCTCAGATCCCAGAACAAAATAAAGATCTAAGTGAGCAATTAACTCAGCATATCATTGTCTGAGCTGTGGCTCTCCAGGCTACTTTGGGAGTTCCCCTGACTCTTTTTAAGAACTGTGGCGATAAGGGGCGCCTGGGTGGCTCAGTCGGCTCAGCATCCGACTCTTGATTTCGGCCCAGGTCATGATCTCACGGTGCCTGAGTTCCAGCCCCGATAGTTCCTGAGATCTGCACTGACAGCAGGGAGCCTGCTTGGGATTCTCTCTCTACCCCTGCCCTGCTTGTGCACGCGTGCTCTCTCTCTTGCTCTCTTTATCTCTCTCTCAAAAATAAATAAATAAATGAACATGTTTTTTAAAGTCAAACTTAAAAAAAAAAAAGAAAGAAAACTGTGGCAATAAGAATTAATGTAATTTCTAAATGGAGCCTCACAAATTTTCCAAAAGTGTTCTACATACTAATCAGTATCAATTTCATATGTACCAAGCAGAGTTTGATCACAGTGGATCACAGAGCCATCTCAGTCAGGCTATCCCTTCTGTTCAGGGTCACAGAAGAGGGAGTAGTGGAGGTGGAGGTCTTGCACTTCATGTTTGTTGGGTAAGATGTGCTGAGAAACCAGGTGGAGGGAAAAGATACTTACCAACAGGGAAGGGCCAGGGCACTCTCTCTCACGAGCTCCGACAACTCACTCTTCCTCACTTCTCATATCCAACTCAGTAGGACTTTTGTCCCTGTTTCTCAGATGGCTCTCAAGCTCACCTCCCCCATCTTGCCCATGGCCTAATGACCCTCTAAGAGGCTGTTTTAACTCTTGTTCAGTTGCTCCTAGCTGCAATTGATATCAGAGTCTACTGCTCAGTCAATCCTCCTGAAGCTTGCTCAAGACCCCTAACATATACCGCCTTTCAATCTTTATGCAAACTCTTTAACCAGGCATATGAGATCTTCTAAATTCTGGCCTTACCCTCTCATCTCTATGTTCTGCTCCTGTTCTAGTTCTTGCGCAGAGTTATGTGCTACTGCCCTTGTACACACTGTGCCCTTGAGATTCTCCCTCTGTTAGTCCCTTTCCTGGAACTGCTGCCTTCTTTCTTCCCTTCTAATGCCCAAATAGAATGCTTGGATCCAGAGCAAATTCTGCCTCAACAGTAAAGCATTCCCTGATCCTGTGTCCTGGGACCTGCTCACTCTCCCCACTGTGCTCTCTTAGTAAATAGACTGCATTTCCATCTAGTTGTAATCACAGTGTCCTTTATTTTATTGTTCACTAGATTGGAAGCTCAGAGAATGTAAAATTGTTATCTGGTATAACTTAGGGTCTGTCATTGCAGGCATAAGAGCCTGGCACAGATTACAAATACAATAAATATTGAATGATTCCACCTGCTGCTCTGGCTTTCACATTTTACCACCTGGGTGTTTATTTACAGAGGCCTTATGTTGTGATGGTTAAGAGTTCAGCCTTTGGGAGCCAAACTATCTGTATTTGAATCTTGGCTCTGACCCCTAATATCCATATTATCTTGGGCAAATTACTGCATGGGGATAATAATATGGACCTCACATGGTCAACACAAGAGTCAAATGTGTTGATATGAGTAAAGCATTTAGAACAGTGCCTGGTATACAGAAAACATCCAATAAAAGTTAGCAAGTTCATTTAGCTAAACTCTCCCTCATGCCTGTGATCACTGAAGAAAAAGAACAGGGTGGTAAGTAGCACTGAGCTTTTGTTCAGAATGAGCCAGGGAGAGAAAGGGTCTGGAGCAGAAAAAGCCTGGCAGATTCTGCAGTCCAGGAAGAGAGTGGGTCCAGGATGAGGAGGTTCACTGAGACAGGAGCAGGCAGGTCCAGAGTCCCAGATGGGCAGAAAGGTCAGAGTCTGTGACAGCAGCACCGTGAACAGCATATAAAATGCCTGGTCCCAGGGCAGATGTGGCTTGCTGTCTGCTCCACGTTTGCTTTCCCTTTCAGGAATAGGCAATCCCGGATACCCAAGCAATAACAGAAGAAACCAAAGGCCTCATGTGGGCCCAGCACCGTGGAGGGAAAAACAGATCTATCTCATCTCATGCTGACATAACCAGAGTATATGTAGCTGACACATCCCCTGGGCTAATACCCTTTATATCTCAATTTTCTACATCATGCCGTGCCTTTTTTTTTTACAGCCTTCACAGTTATAGGTCACCAGTCTAGGCAACGTAGGAGTTGTGAGGAATGCAGTGCAAAGTGGCAACTCTTGAACTCTTCCTTCAGTACCTAACTCATTTTCTCCTCATAAAACATTCAAAGCATTTAAAATTATTACTTTATTCCTGAGTCATAATGTTGTTGAAGCTTATAAAAATCATTTCAGTGTTAATTCCCCTGGCTCAACTCTCTCAAATTCTGCCTTAGAAGTTGTATATAATTTAACCAGAAAAAAGCTTTTTTTTTTTTTTTATGCTCAAAACCAACTGGAGTAATCAGAAAATAGATGAAGAGGGGAAAATAACTGCTAAATGAATACAGAGTTTCAGTTGGAGTTGGGAGTTAGAAATTAGGTCAGTCAACTAGTCAGCCTGGTTTACTGACTTCTTTGTTATAAAATGACCACTTGACCTTGCTCTTTGCCTCCCCCCCCACCCCAGGCATTCGCACCAACCCCCCACAGGCTGACAGGTACCAGTTGCAGCCAAACAGAACTGTCAGGCTTTTTTTCTTTTTTAATTCTTTCTTTGCGGCCAGCACATAGACTCCAGTGTTGATAATCAGTTCTGGTGGGGGAGATGGCTAAGAGGAGTACAGTGCTTGGAACATCCCCCAAATATGCGTTCCACATTTGCACCTCATGAGTGGAAAGCTGGCCTTGAGAGATACTGCCTGAGCAATGGAAGAAATAGAACATGCCAGAATGATTCTAAATCCAGCTCCCGCATTCCAATTTATTTCTGTGGGCAGACGTTAGCATTCATAGTTGAAAGTGAGATGTAACTAGACAAAAGAGACAAATAGGAGTGTGTGCAGAGCATAGTCACAGAATGTGACTCTGTAGAAGGATCAAGCACTCTGCGTTAGTACAAATGTTGCCATTTTTTAAGTGGAAAAAATATAATCTGCTGCCCAAAAAAACTGCTGGGCAAGGGGGGCAATGGGACTCTCCCATTTGACATTGAAACTGTGACTGCCGGAACCATCAGTAAATAATAAAGGCAGAAACTTCAAAGAACTATTAGTTTGAATAACAGAGAAGTGAATGTTGATTGGTTACTTGATTAATTGTGGGGTTTTCTTTGGATGTTTGTTTTTCTATCTTGGATGGAAAGTGTTCGCATTTTAGATTTTTGGATGACTGGCTCTGGTTTGAGGGGTTTCAACACAGCTGTTCTGAGCCTAGTTTAGTTGCAATTGGTAAAAAAAAGGTTGGATCATCTCTCAGGCAATTGGAAATAGAAAATGTTTACTGGATTCACTGTAGAATATTTTAGCAATAAAATACTTGAACACTGTGGGCAAAACCATAATGCAGTCAATTTTATTTTTAGCATAATGTTAATTACAATATCACATTATAATAAAAATCAAATTGCCATAAAAGTACGAGTACAGAAAGGTCTATACCCTTCCATTGTACTTCTTCTTAAAGTTGCTTATTAGAACTGAAAAACTTAATATAACATTATTTGATTAAATCTCCATCTAAGTCTAGATAAAACAGAATAAAACAATAGGAATATACCTAAAGAAATCAGAGTTCTGTAATATACCTTCACCTTGTACTCTCCAGATGAGTATTTGCATATACTCCCCATATCCAGATATTTTATAAGGAATCTTGACTTGTATCTCATGTTCAATAATCTTAAATCCCAAAACCATTACAACTTTTGCATTCTTAGATTCTTTGACCAAATGTCAAAGCATTTTCCGTCACTGTTTCTTGTAATTTGATTCAAGATAGTCTAAAGGACGTTTATAGGATAAAACTATTTATAGAAATACTATGCACAGCAGTGTTAGCCATTTCACATGTATGTAATATGCACCTGTGCATATCCAGCGTCAGTGACACACTTGTACAATTTGTAGGATATCAGTTGCAGCCCATTTTAACGTCACTTTGACAAAGTATTTTAGCTGTCCAAACAAGGGTAAATATTTGATATATTTTTTGAAAATTTAAATTTCTGTAAAGTATTTGAAGGATGTATTTTATAAATATAATGGTCTTCACTTGCTGTATAAGCCTACATTTTTCTTTGCAATGTGATTTTATTTTTCATTTTAGTAAGTACAAAAATGTTTCTAAAGGCAAGTTTGATTTTCTGTAAGATAATTTATTTGGGAATTCAGATTCTCTGTTAAATAATCATGACCTTTCCCCTTGCCTTTTATTTTCCCCAGTATGTTCCAGAATTTTATTTTTATTTATTTTTTATTTTTTTAATTTTAATTTTATTTTTTTAATTTACGTCCAAATTAGTTAGCATATAATGTAACAATGATTTCAGGAATACATTCCTTAATGCCCCTTACCCATTTAGCCCATCCCCTCTCCCACAACCCCACCAGTAACCCTCTGTTTGTTCTCCATATTTAAGAGTCTCTTGTTTTGTGCCCCTCCCTATTTTTATACTATTTTTGCTTCCCTTTCCTTGTGTTCATCTGTTCTGTGTCTTAAAGTCCTCATATGAGTGAAGTCATATGATATTTGTCTTTCCCTGAGTAATTTCGCTTAGCATAATAGCCTCTAGTTCCATCCACGTAGTTGCAAATGGCGAAATTTCATTCTTTTTGATTGCCGAGTAATACTCCCATTGTATATACGTACCACATCTTCTTTATCCATTCATCCATCGATGGACATTTGGGCTCTTTCCATACTTTGGCAATTGTTGATAGTCTGCTATAAACATTGGGATGCATATGCCCCTTCAAAACAGTATACCTGTATCCCTTGGATAAATACCTAGTAGTGCAATTGCTGGGTAGTAGGGTAGTTCTATTTTTAATTTTTTGAGGAACCTCCATACAGTTTTCCAGAGTGGCTGCACCAGTTTGCATCCCCACCAGCAGTGCAAAAGGGATCCTCTTTCTCTGCATCCTCACCAACATCTGTTGTTGCCTAAGTTGTTAATGTTAGTCATTCTGACAGGCGTGAGGTAGTATCTTATTGTGGTTTTGATTTGTATTTCCCTGATGATGAGTGATGTTGACCCATTTTTTCATGTGTCGGTTTGCCATCTGAATGTCTTCTTTGGGGAAGTGTCTATTCATGTCTTTTGCCCATTTCTTCACTGGATTATTTGTTTTTCTGGGTGTTGAGTTTGATAAGCTCTTTATAGATTTTGGATACTAACCCTTAATCTGATATGTCATTTACAAATATCTTCTCCCATTCCATTGGTTGCCTTTTACTTTTGCTGATTATTTCCTTCGTTGTGCAGAAGCTTTTTATTTTGATGAGGTCCCAATAGTACAGTTTGTTTCCCTTGACTCTGGAGACATGTTGAGTAAGAAGTTGCTGAGGCCAAGATCAAAGAGGTTTTTGCCTGCTTTCTCCTCGAGGATTTTGATGGCTTCCTTTCTCACATTTAGGTCTTTCATCCATTGTGAGTTTACTTTTGTGTATGGTGTAAGACAGCTGTCCAGGTTCATTTTTCTGCATGTTGCTGTCCAGTTTTCTCAGCACCATTTGCTGAAGAGACTGTCTTTATTCCATTCAATATTCTTTCCTGCTTTGTCAAAGATTAGTTGACCATACAACTGTGAGTCCATTTCTGGGTTCTCTATTCTGTTTCATTGATCTGAATGTCTGTTTTTGTGCCAGTACCATACTGTCTTGATGATTATAGCTTTGTAATACAGCTTGAAGTCTGGGATTGTGATACCTCCTGCTTTGGTTTTCTTTGTCAAGATTGCTTTGGCTATTTGGGGTCTTTTCTGGTTCCATACAAATTTTAGGATTATTTGTTCTAACTCTGTGAAGAATGCTGGTGTTATTTTGATAGGGATTGCATTGAATATGTAGATAGCTTTGGGTAGTATTGACATTTTAACAATATTTGTTCTTCCTATCCAGGAGCATGGAATCTTTTTCCATTTTTTTGTGTGTCTTCTTCAATTTCTTTCATCAGCTTTCTATAGTTTTCAGTGTATAGACTTTTGCCCTCTTTGGTTAGATTTATTCCTAGGTATTTTATGGTTTTTGGTGCAGTTGTAAATGGGATCGATTCCTTGATTTCTCTTTCTGTTGCTTCATTGTTGGTGTATAGGAATGCAACTGATTTCTGTGCATTGATTTTATATCCTGCAACTTTGCTGAATTCATGAATCAGTTCTAGCAGTTCTTTGGTGGAATCTTTTGGGTTTTCCATATAGAGTATCATGTCATCTGTGAAGAGTGAAAGTTTGACTTCCTCCTGACCAATTTGGATGCCTTTTATTTCTTTGTGTTGTCTGATTGCTGAGGCTAAGACTTCAATACTATGTTGAATAACAGTGGTGAGAGTGGACATCCCTGTCTTGTTCCTGACCTTAGGGGGAAAGCTCTCAGTTTTTCCCCATTGAGGATGATATTAGCATTGGGTCTTTCATATATGGCTTTTATGATCTTGAGGTATGATCCTTATATCCCACTTTCTTGAGGGTTTTTATCAAGAAAGGATGTTGTATTTTGTCAAATGCTTCCTCTGCATCTATTGAGAGGATCATATGGTTCTTGTCCTTTCTTTTATTAATGTGATGGAATCACATTGATTGTTTCGCAGATATTGAACCAGCCCTGCATCCCAGGTATAAATTCCACTTGGTCGTGGTGAATAATTTTTTTAATGTATTGTTGGATCTGGTTGGCTAATATGTTGTTGAGGATTTTGCATCCATGTTCAACAAGGAAATTGGTCTATAGTTTTCCTTTTTAGTGGGGTCTCTGTCTGGTTTTGGAATTAAGGTAATGCTGGCTTCATAGAGTTTGGAAGTTTTCCTTCCATTTCTATTTTTTGGAACAGCTTCAAGGGAATAGGTGTTAACTCTTCCTTAAATGTTTGGTAGAATTCCCCTGGAAAGCCATCTGGCTCTGGACTCTTGTTTTTTGGCAGATTTTTGATTACTAATTTTATTTCTTTACTGGTTTTGGGTCTGTTCAAATTTTCTATTTCTTTCTGTTTCAGTTTTGGTAGTGTATATGTTTCTAGGAATTTGTCCATTTCTTCCAGATTGCCCATTTTATTGACATATAATTGTTCATAATATTGTCTTATTATTGTTTTTATTTCTGCTGTGTTGGTTGTGATCTCTCCTCTTTTTTTCTTGATTTTATTTATTTGGGTCCTTTCCTTTTTCTTTTTAATCAAACTGTCTAGTGGTTTATCAATTTTGTTAATTCTTGCAAAGAACCAGCTTCTGGTTTCATTGATCTGTTCTACTGGTTTGTTTTGTTTTGTTGGGTTTTTTTTGTTTTGTTTTTGGTTTCGATAGCATTAATTTCTGTTCTAATCTTTATTCTTTCCTG
Organism: Panthera uncia; assembly: GCF_023721935.1. Taxonomy (NCBI): domain Eukaryota; kingdom Metazoa; phylum Chordata; class Mammalia; order Carnivora; family Felidae; genus Panthera; species Panthera uncia. The sequence goes on from NW_026057578.1 coordinate 96,435,795, forward strand.
TCTTCTGTTGGTTTGGGGGTTTATTTGCTGTTCTTTTTCCAGTTATTTAAGGTGTAAGGTTAGGTTGTGTATCTGAGACCTTCCTTCCTTCTTTAGGAAGGCCTGGATTGCTGTATAACTTTCCTCTTATGACACCTTTGCTGCATCACAAAGGTTTTTGGGTTGTGGTATTACCATTTTTATTGGCTTCTGTGTACTTTTTAATTTCCTCTTTAACATGTAGGTTAGCTCATTCATTCTTTGGTAGGATATTCTTTAGCTCCAAGTATTTGTTACCATTCCAATTTTTTTTCTTTTGGTTGATTTCGAGTTCCATAGTGTTGTGGTCTGAAAATATGCATGATATGATCTCAATCTTTTTGTACTTGTTGAGGGCTGATTTGTGTCCCAGTATGTGGTCTATTCTGGAGAACATTCCATGTGCACTGGAGAAGAATGTATATTCTGCTGCTTTAGGATGAAATGTTCTGAATATATCTGTTAAGTACATCTGGTCATTCAAATGTCATTTGAAGCACTGTTTCCTTGTTGATTTTCTGATTAGATGATCTGTCCATTGTTGTAAGTGGGGTGTTGAAGTCCTCTACTATTATGGTATTATTATCAATGAATTTCTTTATGTTTGTGATTAATTGATTTATATATTTGAGTGTTCCACGTTTGGACCATAAATTTTTACAATTGTTAGGCCCTCTTGGTGGATAGACCCCTTAATTATGATATAATGCCTTTCTTCATCTCTTGATACAGTCTTTATCTTAAAACCTAGATTATCTGATATAAGTATGGCTACTCTGGGTTTCTTTTGTTGACCACTAGCATGATAGATGGTTCTCCATCCCCTTACTTTGAATCTGAAGGTGTCTAGTTCTAAAGTGGGTCTCTTGTAAACAGCATGTAGATGGGACTTGTTTTCTTATCCATTCTGTTACCCTATGTCTTTTGATTGGAGCATTTAGTCTATTGACGTTTAGAGTGAGTACTGAAAGATACAAATTTATTGCCATTATGTTGCTTGTAGAGTTGAAGTTTCTGGTGGTGTTCTCTGGTTCTTTCTAGTCTTTGTTTCTTTTGGTATTTATGTATGTATGTATGTATGTATGTATTTATTTATTTTCATCTTTTCTCCCCTCAGAGAATCCCTCTTAAGATTTCTTGCAGGGCTGGTTTAGTGGTCACAAACTACTTTAATTTTTGTTTTTCTGGCAAACTTTTAATCTCTCCTTCTATTTTGAATGACAGCCTTGCTGGATAAAGAATTCTTGGCTGTGCATTTTTCTGATTCAGCACATAGAATATATTCTGCCACTCCTTTCTTGCCTGCCAAGTTTCTGTGGATAGATCTGCTGCAAACTTGATCTGTCTTCCCTTATAGGTTAAAGACTTTTTTTTCCTTGTTGCTTTCATGATTCTTTCCTTGCCTGAGTTATTTTGTGAATTTGACTATGATATACCTTGTTGATGGTCAGTTTTTGTTGAATCTACTGGGAGTCCTCTGTGCTTCCTGGATTTAGATGTCTGTGTCTTTCCCCAGGTTAGAAAAGTTTTCCACTATGATTTGCTCACATAGCCCTTCTACCCCTTTTTCTCTCTCTTCATCTTCTGGGACCCCTACGATTCTGATCTTGTTCCTTTTTAATGAGTCACTGATTTCTCCTATTCTTATATCGTGCTCTTTTGCCTTAGTCTCCCTCTTTTTTTCTGTTTCATTATTCTCAAGAAGTTTGTCCTCTATATCACTGATTCTCCGCTCTGCCTCATCCATCCCTTGCCACTGTGGCATCCATTCGAGATTTCAGCTCAGTTATATAGAATTTTTTATTTCATCCTGACTAGCTTTTACTTCTTTTATCTCTGCAGAAAGGGATCCTAATCTATTCTTGACCCCAGCTAGTATTCTTATTATTGTGATTCTAAATTCTGGTTCAGACATCTTGCTTGTATCTGTGTTGGCTGAGTCCCTGACTTAGGGACTTCCTGATATTTCTTTTGGGGTGAATTCCTTCATTTCGTAATTTTGAAGCGAGATAAGCAATTAATGAGGTAAAAAAATTTAAAATTAAAAAATGTTAAAATTAAAAATTAAAAGCAACACACACACACAGACACAAATCAAATTATGATAGACCCTAGGTGTGTTTTGGTCTGGGTGTTGAAAGGGGCTTGATACATTAGAGAAGAAGGGGGAAAGAAAAAAAAGGAAATCCTTTGAAAATTTGAAAAAAATGAACACACTGAAGTAGAATAAAATGAAATTGATGGAAGTAAAATAGAATTTGAAAAAATTTACACAAAAGTAAAAAATATAGTAGAACAAAATTAAATAAAATATTTTTAATAAAAATTGAAAATAAAAACAATTTTTTCTTTCTGTATTCAAGAAAAAGAAAAGAAACTAAAAAGAGAAAAAAGAAAAGTTAATAGATGGACCGGTGAACAGACTGAAATATGATTGAAATTACTTCATTTTCCCCTAGAAGTCAAACTGTGAAGCACTTTATAGGCCATAAACTAAGGAGGCGGAGGCTGGTGTTCCTGAAGAGCAAGGTTAGCCCAGTTGGGCAGAGTTTAGTGTAATGACTTTGTTTTCCACTAGATGGCGCTGATTACCCTTATTGGGGTGGATTGTGCCGCTTGTAGGTGTGTATGCACATGCGCGGGAGCAGTGAAAATGGCGTCACCCAGCTACCCGGTCTCCAGTGTTGGAACTCTGCTCTTCCCGATCAGCAAACACCATCATTTGCCTTTGGCTTCCCTACACTCCCCACCTTTACACTGTCTGTGACCAAGCCCCAGGCAGCACCTCCCTCCTAAGTTTTATCTCAGATGCGGCTGTTTTCCCGGCTCCTTTCTTCTGAGGAACTGCAGCTTTGACCCGTTCTGCCCCTCTGTGGGAAGGTATCACTGAGCAGTGGCCCGGTGCTGGCCGCACCCTGGAACATTCGCTGGACCATGCTGCTGCCGTTGCCCAGAGACTGCGGCCAGATGCCAGCCCATCCCAGAAAAAGTTCGCGAGATAGCATAGCAGCAGCGTTTCAGAGAATATGGAAAATCACAACACACATCTGGTACCAGGCTCCACCCCCCCAGAGACTTTGTTCCAGCACCAGCGAATATAGTTGTTCTCCCAGGTCCACTAGTGCCTTTGCCTTTTGGGAGACACACACAGCCTCTACCACGTGTCCTTCCAGCAGGGGAACCGCCTCTCCTGTGTGGCCTGAAGACCAGCGGACTTCACTCTGCTCCTAGGAATTCACCCTTCTCACCAGAGCACCACCAGGTATTGAGCTGTGGCATTTCACACTCTGCATTCCCCCTGTTTATAGAGTCTTAATAGAATTTAAACCTTCTCCTTTCTCCCTTTTTAGTTCAGTCCCTGTGGCTGTTTCCACTTTTCCACTTTCTCTCCAGCTGCTTTTCAGGGTGGAGGGGGTGCTTTTCCCATATTTCCCACCCCCATCTCAGTCCTCTCTCCGCATGTAAAAACAGCTCCCTGCCATCTTCTCCCTGCCACAGCTTCTCCCTGCCACTTGGATAAAGTATTATTGGCTGCAGGTTCTTTCCTTTCAGCATTTTGAATATACCATTCCACTCCCTTCTGGCCTGCAAAGTTCTGGTGAAAAACCCAATAATAGCCTTATAGGATTTCCCTTGTCTGCAACTGTATTCTTTTCTGTTGTTGCTCTTAAAATTCTCTGTTCATAACTACGTCTTGCCATTTTAATGATTGTGTGTCTTTGTATGGACCTTCTTGGGTTGATTTTGTTGGGGGTCTCTGTACCTTCTTGATCTGGATTTCTGTTTCCTTCCCCAGATTCAAGAAGTGTTCAGCTATATTTCTTCAAATAAGTTTTCTTCCCCCTTCTCCCTGCCACAGCTTCTCTCTCCCCCAGTTCACCTCTCCACACAGTGTACCTGCTGAGTTCTGTGGTTCAGGTTGTGCAGATTGTTGTATTAATCCTCAAATCCGTTTTTTAGGTGTGCAGGATGGTTTAGTGTTGATCTGGTTGTATTTCATGGACGTGAGACACACAAAAAACTTCCATGCTGTTCTCCTATCTTGGCTCCTCCCCCCCCTTGCCTTTTTTATATATTAAGTAAGTAGTTATTGTTAAGATGTGCTAGGTGTACCTCTGGCATCTACCCAATTGTTGACATCTGTTTTTCTCCATACTGCACTCCCAACCTTCTACCAGACACAGGCTGCTTTCAAGTTATGATAGCCTCACCTACCCATGCTAAAGAGTGTTACCAGCTACATTTGTGGTAGAGTATTAGAGTTATTGTTCTATGTACTAGCAGTCTGAGAGAGACAGGAAAATTTGTTACCTAATGCTGAAGAATAGTGCTGAGCACTTTGAGAAATATAAAAATGGCATGAGTCAAGAACTGTCCCAGCCCTCATTCTGGTTTAAAAGCTAGTGCTAATGTACTTGATAGTACGACTAATTCATGATAATGTATTTAAAGGCAACTTATATGCTCTCAGCTATAAATGCATCAAGGATTTGAAATAAAGGTGGTCTAATGATGACTGTTCTGATCAAGGAAGTTTGCTTTGAATGAGTTGAGTGACCCTTAAGGATTGGTATGATTTGGCTAAGCAGTGGGGACATAGATGATCGCATGGTGGCAGGCACAGTAGAAGAGGTATACAAACAAATAAATGAACACAGCATATTTTTTTGAAGACCTTAGAGTGGGTGCCACAAGGTTAAAAGGCCAGGCAGCTCTGGAATTTTTGTTGATTTGTTTTAATTTTTGTTTTCAAAGCAGGGTTATGATATAATGAAATAGATACTTCCATGATATTATTCTGGACCAATGTGTGAACACCTGCCCAATGAATACAGTGCTGTTTACTGAGAAAGACTTAAAGATCATTCAGTTCCAGATTGCAAACAAGTGTCTCATGAGCAGAATATAGCCCACAGACATTTTGTGTGGCCCAAATAGTGATGAACAAAATTGAACCAATATTTAAAAATTGAAAAATTTTTAATGAAAATGTAGATTTCTGGATTCACCTAAGAAATCAAATGAGTCAGAGTCCCTCACATTTTCTATTTCTTCTTGATTCAGTTTTGGGAGGTTAAATGCTTCTAGGAATTTATCCACTTCTTCTAGGTTGTACAATTTGTTGGCACATAATTTTTCATAATATATTCTTATAATCTTCTGTATATCTTTTGTGTTGATTGATACTTCTCTGTCATTTGTGATTTTGTTTGAGTCCTGTCTCTCTTTTTTTAAATGAGTCTGGCTTAAGTTTTATCAATTTTTTGGATCTTTTCTAAGAACCAGCTCCTGGTACCATTGATCTGTTCTATTTTTTCAGTTTCTATTTTGTTTATTTCTGCTGTGATCTTTATTATTTCCTTCCTTCTAATGGTTTTGGGTTTTGTTTTTATTTTTTTTCCAGCTCCTTTAGGTATAAGATTAGAGTATTTGAAATTTTTCTTGCTTCCTGAAGTAGGCCTATATAGGTAAAAACTTCCTTCTTAGAATACCTTGTGCTGCATCCCAAAGATTTGGTATCATTGTGTTTTCATTTTCATTTATCTCCATGCATTTATTCATTTCCTCTTTGATTTCTTACTTGATCCATTTATTACTTAGTAGCATGTTATTTAACTTCCATGTACTTGTGCTCTTTCCAGATTTTTTCTTGTGGTTGACTTCTAGTTTCATAGTGTTGTGGTCAGAAAAGATGCATGGAGTCACTTTGATCTTTTGGAATTTGTTGAGATGTGTTTTGTGATCTAATATGTGGTCTATTCTGGAGAAGGTTCCATGTGCACTTGAAAAGAAAATTGTATTCCACTGTTTTAGGAGGAAAATTCTGAATATATTTCTTAGATCCATCTGGTCCAGTATGTCATTAGAAGCCACTGTTTCCTTATTGATTTTCCGTTTAGGTGATCTATCCATTAATGTAAGTGGGGGTGGGGAGGGGGTTAAAGTCCCCTACTATTATTGTATTACTATCAATTGCTTCCTTTATATTTGTTATTAGCTACTTTATGTATTGGCTGCTACCATGGTTAGTGCATAAGTATTTGCAATCGTTGTATCTGCTTGTTGGATTGTTCCCTTTATGGTTATATAGTGTCCATCTTTGTCTCTTGTTACAATCTTTGTTTTAAAGTCTATTTTGTCTAATATAAGTGTTGCTACCTTGGATTTCTTTTCATTTCCATTTGCCTGATAAATTTTTTCCCTTCACTTCCCTTCACTTTCAACTTGATGTGTCTTTAAGTCTAAAATGAGTCTCTTGTAGGCAGCATATAGATGGGTCTTTCTTTTTTATCCATTTCATCACCCTATGTATTTTGATTGGAGCATTTAGCCCATTTACATTCCAATTTATTATTCATAAGTTTATACTTATTGCCATTTTGTTACTTGTTTTTACCGTTGTTTTGGTAGTTCTTCTGTTCCTTTTTCTTCTCTTGCTGTCTTCTCTCACTTTGCTGGCTTTCTATAGTGATATCCCTGTATTCCTTTCTCTTTATTCTTTGCATATCTATTAATGGTTTTTAATTTGTGGTTATCAGTAAGCGTATATATAACATGCATATAGTAGTCTATATTAAGTTGATGGTCGCTTAGGTTTAAACCCATTCTAAAAGCACTAAACATTCACTGCTTTCCCCCCATGTTTTAGGTATATGGTATCATAATTTACATCCTTTTATTTTGTAAATCCCATGACTGATTTTTATATACATACTTAGTTTTAATGCTTTCGTGTTTCCTATTTTTCTTTTCTCTGCCTATGTTCTTTCCTTTCCACTCAAAGAATCCCCTTTAATATTTCTTGTAAGGATCATTTGGTGGATTTGAATTCCTTTAACTTTTGTTTCTCTGGGAAACTCTTTATGTCTTCTTCTATTCTGAATGATAGCCTTCTTGGATAGAGTATTATTGGCTGCAGGTTCTTTCCTTTCAGCATTTTGAATATACCATTCCACTCCTTTCTGGCCTGCAAAGTTCTGGTGAAAAACCCAGTAATAGCCTTATGGGATTTCCCTTGTCTGCAACTGTATTCTTTTCTGTTGTTGCTCTTAAAATTCTCTGTTCATAACTACGTCTTGCCATTTTAATGATTGTGTGTCTTTGTATGGACCTTCTTGGGTTGATTTTGTTGGGGGTCTCTGTACCTTCTTGATCTGGATTTCTGTTTCCTTCCCCAGATTCAAGAAGTGTTCAGCTATATTTCTTCAAATAAATTTTCTTCCCCCTTCTCTCTGTCTTCTCCTTCTGGGATCCCCATAATGTGCATGTTACTGTGCTTGATGGTATCACTGATTTCCCTGAAACTATTTTCATTTGTTAATATTCATTTTTCTCTCTCCTGTTAAGCTTGATTGCTTTTTATGACACTGTCCTGTAGGTTGCTGATCTGTTCTTCTGCTTCCTCTTGGTCTACTCTTTATTCCATCTAGTGTATTTTTAAATTCAGTTATTGCGTTCTTTATCTCTGATTGGTTCTTTTTTTTTAAGTTTCTTATCTGTTTGTCGGTGCGCTCATTGAAGTCCTCCACTCTTTTCTCAAGTCCATTGAGTATCTCTATAAACATTACTTTAAATTCTTTATCAGGCATGTTACTTATCTCCAGTTCTTTCAGCTCTCTTGCTGCGATTTTGTCCTGTTGTTTCATTTAGTACATATTGCGTCTGTCTCCTCATTTTGTCCAACTCTCTGTGTCTGTTTCTGTGTTTTAGGAAAGTCAGCTATATCTCCTGGTCTTGAAAGTAGTGACTTTATAAAGATGAAGTTCTGTAGTACCCTGCAGTGTACTATCTTCCGTTCGCCAGAACCTGGCACTAGAGGGGTATCTCCTATGTGTGTTTGCTTGTCCCCTACTATTGTGGCTGAGCCACTTTTGCCTTCAGTCCAGTTGTCTGCAATGATCCTCTTTGCCTACTTGGGGTAAGGTTTGGTCCCTGTGTTGTTAGTGGGCTGGTATGGGGTCACCTTGGATTTGAGAAGAGTCAGACCATCCTTTTTCCAGAGCTGCAATAGCACTGAACTGCAGGGCACTCTCCCTGTATCGTCTCCTGAGAATCTTTGTTTGGTGGGCAGAGCCTGCAGCCAGTCTCAATGTCTGCCTCGAGCCCACCACTGGAGCTGACTGAGACTGGTTTGAGTGTGTTTATATTCCTCTCCCCATTGGGCATGAGGCACTTTGGTCTGGTGCCGGGCCCTCAGGGCTGCTTGGACACTGCCAGGCTTGTGGCACATCTTTGGATGGACTCCTGCCAAAAGCATGTTGGAGGGCATGTCCACAGGAGAAAGCAGGGGTCAGGCATGTGAGGCAGCAAAATCTGTGCTAGTCTGCTGCAGGAGGGGACCTGTAGCTGCCTGAGAAAACTCCTGCTGAGGCCATCAGGGTTGGAGGAGGTGGATCTGCAGAAGCATGAAAGGGCTGGGGCACTGTTAGCAAGCAAGGGGGAGAGTATTCAAATGCTGTGCTGGTTCCCACAGGTGTCAGTTTAGATGGGGGTAGGGAGAGGGAAATGGTGCCTGCCAGCTCCTTTGCTCTTGTCAAGTTTCCCAAAGATCCCTTCCCCTCCAGTACATGCTCTGAGATTATTAAATAAATATCCTTCACGTATACCCCAAGTGTCTCAAATTGCTGATTCTGTGCTGTATCTCAGCAAAGCTTTTTCTTGTGCTATCTCTTTAAGCATGAAGGCTCAGTGTCCCATCATCCTCCAGCTCTCCCAGAGCCCAGACCTCTGGTTTTTAAAGTTCTAGGTATTCAGCCTCACTGATAGTAAAAACTCACAAAGCACGACCCCTCTGGGTTTTAAAGCCAAATGTTAGATATTTGTCTTCCCATTGTGGGTTCTCTGTACCTGGGGTGCCTGGTGTGGAGCTCTGCTTCTCTTTCCTCTCTTGTTCCCAAGGTTCCCTCCCTCCTGTGGATGGCCTGTGGGTCTATTTGGCTCCTGACAGAGAACTGCCCTTCCTACCCTCTTCAATGTGGCCTCCTCTCTACATTTAACAGTGGAGATTCTGTTCTGACAGTCTTTGGGCCATTTTCTGGGTTATTTGGACTGATGTGGGTGTTACCCAGTTGTATCCATGGGACTAGGTAAGCCCAGGAACCTCCTACTCTACCACCATCCCTGGAAGTTGTACCTGCCAGCTTCAGGCATTCAAAACTCCTAATATGTGGGCATGGACAATAATATCCAGGGACATGGTAGAGAGGGAATTTAGGGGACTGGGTAACAAAAGAATTGCAGAAGTAACCAAGGGAATAATAGTTGAAATAAGATGCCAGTGGTTGGTGCCTGTGTGATTGCAGATACAGACATGTTTGCCTCAACCCTGCAAGGTTCGTCTAGCTGGCCTAAGAATTAAATTCACATGAGACAGATTAACAGGAGAAAGGAACAAAATTTAATTATATGTTCACAGAGGACCAATAATGAAATTGAAACCCAAAGCAATGACAGTAGGCAGTTTTTACTTTTTAGACAAAAAGACAATAAATCTGTGAGGAATTGACAGGACAATGAAAACCTATGTTTAGGAGTTTTAATTAATAAAGAATTCTAAACAGGATTTGGGTTGGGGGTAGTAAATTAGTAAAAATCAGCAAGGGTTCTTTATACAGCCTTCTCTTCTCTGAGTTCCTTATCTCTGGTGATAAGAATGTGTCTTACCTCCTGGTACAGGGAGGGTATCTTTTACTTGGGGGATTCACTTCCTGCTTTCTGGAGACAAAGGGAGGTCAGGGTGTTCTTTCTGCACTGGCTGTTTTTTTAAGTAACTTTTAATTTAAAATAATCAATATGCCAAAGTGGTACATTTTGGGGCCGCCTGCCCTTGTCCGCTACACATCCTGAAACTGACCGGAGCCTTGTTTACAATTCTTATCTCACAGGTAAAAGTTTATAACAGTAAAGTTAGCCATTGACAAGGGCCCTTTTCTTTCAGTGAAGTGTGTTAATTACCTCTTCTGCACCTGTTGATGAGGAATGGATCCTTGCCTTGGGGCTGTGGAAATGGACAAACCCACAACAGACACTGGGCAGATGAGATTGACACCAATTTATCTATCATGTATACTTACAGCCTGGGAGGGAAGGACACCGCACTCCATGCAACCACCAGGCAGTTGCAATGAGGCACGGAATGAACAGTCAGTGGTAGTGGGAGCCAGGCTTTGCAGTATGTTTCACTAGGAAGTCTTATTCCCAGGAGCAGAGTGAGGAGGTGAACTTGTGATTAGGGCATTTGAAATACTCCTGTCTTGTCCTAGATGCCAAGGAACACACAATATTTGGACTTAATGTTAAGCTTTCTTTCACAAAGAAACCAAAATTTTAAACAGGAAAATAAAAAGTAAAAAATAAATTAAGAAATAAAAATATAAAATATATAAAAATATAAAAATTAAAAATTAAAAAGCTTATAGTGAGCTAAGAATAATGCCTGGAAAGGAAAGATTATGGCAGCCACAAAGCAGCCTTTTGCAAAGCTTAGTGGAGAAAGAAGGAAAAAGGAGGGTGTAGCAGGAAGAGAAACCTGGAAGGAGAGCAGAGCCTTCCCCCCAGTTTGTTACAGCAACAACAATAGCATGTTCTTTCTTCTTTTGCTTATTGTGTCAGGAAGTGTATGACATGCTTTGTGTGAACTATTCTATTTATCCACAAAATTGTGAGGTGGGCAATACTGTTGAAAGGAAACAGATACTCAAAGAGGAGTTGCAATATGTATTGGGAGAAATGCACTCGGGGACAGATATTTACAGTCAGTGATTTGAGTGGGGAAAGCCACGTGCAGAGAGTGGACAGAGGAAGGTGAACTGCAATTAGTGTCAACAAAGACCTCATCTGATCCCATAGGAAACCCTGAGAGCCGATCACAGAGGGGAACTTAAAGCCACCAGCCGCTAATGGTCTCATCACCTTGGGGAATCGGTGCTGCAATTCTGAAGGGAGGGATCTGAATGTTGCTTGCAGACTTCCACTTTGAAAGATTAAATGATTTATCCAGGGTCACAGAGTTATTACTTTTGGTGGTATGTTCAAGTTCAGGTCTATCTGATTCTGAATCCATGTCCTTTACCTTAATACTCTGCAAGTAACCATCTGGTGATATTGTGATTTATAATAAAAAAAATAGATAGATTTGGTCTTCATCCGTGCTTCCTAGATCACAGCTCCCGAAACCCTTGGAATTTCCTAAGAGATAAAGAGCAATGGGAGAATCTTTTGTTATAATGTTTGCTCACTTGTCCTCAGTTCTTGAAATCCCTTCAGAGCCATAAAGGTGAGATGGGTGTCTTATTATTCATAACAAGTCCCTTAACTCCACAACTGAGTTTATATTAATGAGATGACTTTTGGAAAGTACCTAAGCATGGGGTCTGGTTGCCAGGAGAGCGACAATGAATAAGAGGCTGGAACTTTCAGTCCCAGCCCATGATTTCTGGGGAAGTAAGAGGGGCTGGAAGTTGAATCAGTCACCAATAACCTGTGATTTAATCAACCATGCTTATGTAATGAAGCCACCATTAAAAAAAAAAAAAAAAAAAAAATCGAGGGTTTAGAGAGCTTCCAGACTGGTGAACTAGAACACTTTCATGTGCCATTGTGCCAGGCCCCAAACTCCACGAGGACAGAAGCCCTTTTGTTCTGGACCTCGCTTACATATCTCTTCACCTGGCTGTTGATTCATATATTTTAATATCCTTTGTAATAAACCAGTAATCTAGCGAGTAAGTGGGTTTCCTGGATTCCATGAGAATTAATCAAACCCAAGGAAGAAGTCATGGGAACCGCCAATCAGTAATTGGCAGGTCAGAAGCACAGGTGACAACCTGTACTTTCCATTGGTATCTGAAGTAGAGAACAGTGTTTGTGGGACTGAGCCCTTAACTTGTGGGATCTGATGCTATCTCCAGGTAGATAGTGTCAGAATTGAATTGAATTGAATTGTAGAACACCCAGTTGGTGTCCAAGAATTGCTTGGTGGTGGGCAAATCTCTCACTCTCACATTGGAATTATAGTCAGAACCCGTATTTCCTCTAATGCAGCAATGGGACAAGAATATTCTGGAAGTGCAATTGCTAAGTGAATCTACGTTAGAAGGCCAAAGCACTGGCCCCATGGAAATACATTCTGGGCAGCAGACACTTAGAATCACTTGGAATCATGTGATGTCTATGGCTATTCTCTCTTCTGTCTTCTGCTTATTTTATTGTTGGTCACTCCCTCTGATTAGATACTCTGTATTCAAAGAATTTTCCCCAATCTCTATTTGAATGCTTATTTTGACCATCTGCTTCCTAAAACAGTTCCTTGATTGTGCTTTTTTGCTTTGAACCACTGTAAACAAATACTTATATATATACACATACATGCCACACACACACATACATATATAGATGCAAAATTACTTTTAATGTCATTTGTCTTGGCACTTTGCAAAACTTCCAGTGTGACCACATGCATATCCTTGAGTCATAAGTGTTCATTGGAACAAAAATGACAGAAAACAAGACGACAGAAAAGTAAACATAGAGATGATGTCACTCAAAATGAAGAAAGAAAATTCAGTATGTGCCTTGAGATCTTTAGGCAACAAATGGAGCCAGTAGGCCATAAAAGTGTGATGGGGTCAGTGCACTGATCATGTTCAATTTATCATTCACAGTGATAAGAAAAAATTAAGTGTGCCAGTCAGTAATGTCATGGATATGTAGGCGGTCTGCCTGCTTGTCTGAGATCAATAGTGTTATAATTAACATTCTGCGAATCACCTCTCAGTAAAATAGCGTGCAGGAAACAAAAACCCACTGCATTTGAATAATACACCTACATTTGGCACATAGGTTTGTCCAGTCTGCTCTAAAGCAGAAGCAATTCAACTCTGCTGCTCCTTGTCCTAATTTAGTGTCAACCTAGAAGGGGCAGAAATAAAATGCTATCACACCCCTAGCTGGGTAAAAATCAGAAAGTTTTTTTCATCTTGAAAGTTCAAATGCCAACTTGAAAAGCATGAAAAAAACAGTCTCACCAACTAGAGTTTCAGGAAACTTGAACTTCTTGGAACAAAACAATCTCCGGTGGCTAATTATCTTAGTGTGTTGTACTTACAGACAACTTCACCTTTGCTGCTTCACCGACAGCCCACTTTTGCAGATTATGTAACAAAGGGACTGAAAAGTCAGCTGGATTTTCAAGATCAGGAAAACAGATCAAGGGGTTAGAGCCACAACTGCCTTATTTCTAGGAATTGAGCTTCTACTTCTGGGCTGGATCTGTTCTGGATACTCTGGTTTACATTCACAGGCTATTATAATTCTGCCTTTGTATACAACATCTTTTAGCACAGTCACAATCATTTTTTGTTTGCTCGTTTATCAGCTTTCTCTGTAAATTTACTATAGTAGCAGCTTAATTTACATTAGTCTCTTAATTCTAGTTATTGAGTTCATTCATCCCTAGTGTTAAGTGTGCTGATAAAGTCCATCTTCTAAAACTGCAGAACTGGGGCACCTGGGTGGCTCAGTCAGTTAAGCGGCCGACTTTGGCTCAGGTCATGATTTCGTGGTCCGTGAGTTCGAGCCCTGAGTCGGGCTCTGTGCTGACAGCTCAGAGCCTGGAACCTGTCTCAGATTCTGTGTCTCCCTCTCTCTGACCCTCCCCCGTTCATGCTCTGTCTCTCTCCATCTCAAAAATAAATAAACGTTAAAAAATTTTTTTTAAACTGCAGAACTGAAGGCCAGGCTCTGGTCCTTGATGAATTGTCCAAGGTAAATACACCTTGGAAAGTCTCTTGTTGCCTAATCACCTGGCATAGCACATGAAATTGTCTAAAGCTACTAGTCTCTAAGACATTAAATCGCCAGGCTTGGATAAGTGTGCTATATGGCAACACTATGTTGGATAAGATTTCCTTAAACGAGTTTGAGAAGCAACCAGGTACCTGTAAAGCCAAAAACCAATACAGTTCTAATCTATCTAAAATTATCAAACTGATTATCAGCTAACTCAGTTTCAATCATATTGAAATCATGATTTGCCTTAAGATTCATTATGCATAAATGCCATCTTTTTTTGTAACAAGCTGGTAATAAATCTGTCATGGAAGTTATTTTGGTAGTAGGCAGTCTTCAGTCTTCATAAAACACCCAGAAACATAGTCGGTTGAACTCTAAGAGTGATCTTCACACTTTATGCAGCATTTTAGTTTTTTATATGCTTTGTCTACTTCCCAATGCAGAAAGAAAGAAAGAAAGAAAGAAAGAAAGAAAGAAAGAAAGAAAAAAGAAGGAAAAGAGAAAAGAAAATAAATGTTTATTTGTCATTTATGGAATTATTTAATTTCAAATTACATTGTCTTTTCCTTTCTGCTTCTGTTTGTGGCCCCGCTTTCAGGTACAAATCTTCTTCCCCTCCCCATGGGTCAAAAGCCAGTTGTTCTCAGAGAATTGATATCTCACAGAAAACTTCTTAAGATTTAGCCTTGAGTTGCTGAAGAATTGCTCTGGAGTGTTCTGTGAAATCTTGAACTAGTTAGTGGGAGGATTTGGGCTGGGCACTGTACACTTGCCTGTATTGCTGCTTGATCTTGGTTAAGTGATAGGTCCTGAATCATTCTGCTGACATTCCTAAAGTAGCAATACCAAATGCTGGCTTCAGGATGCTCAACTCTGCGGTACGCCTGCCTCTTGCTAACTGAGGCTACATGTTATCTTCTTGGAAGTGTAGCTTCTGTTTTAGAACAGATCCAGGAAAGCCATTCATTTTTTCTTGGCTAATGTTGGGATTTCTATCTAAGACCCAGAATGGAATTCTCTTGCTAGAGGTAAACACAATAGCAGGTGTCTCACATTTGGGGAGAGTTGTGACCCCCCCCCCCCCGCCATTCTGTATCCCCTGCTGGGAGGAAGGAGGGGGAAGAGAGGAGCTAGAACTTCAGTCATAGGTTGAAAACACAAGTAAAAGCCCACTGAGAGGATGAAAGCCATGGCTTTGCAAGGAGTAGCAAAGGGCTCAGGAACTTTGGAGTCCCTGGTAGTACAGCTGAGCGATACCAGTCTTGTGCAAGTCCTTCTACAGAGTGACCTCAGGAAGCAGATAATGGTTTATATAAATTTCAGTGGCTTCTTTCTTTGTTCAAAATAGTAGTCAGAAAATTTCCAGTAGTCTCTGTGATAAATCCATAGCCTCTAACCTGATCACAGTTATGCAAGCTGTCAGCAGGATGGGAGCCCCAGTATTAGGCATTTATCTGTCTTTAGCATTTGTGTTAATCAAACTCGACTTCAAAAACCCAGACCCAGGTTTGGCTTTGCCGGGAGCAGAGGAAGGTGCAGACAGGTCTGGGCAGGAGCAGCAGTCAATGGGCACTGTGGCCCATCCTGCTGCCCCTCCCTCTCACACCCACTTCCTCTTTTTTTTTTCTTACCTTAGTCAATCTACAAGATAAATACAGCAGGAAAAATGTTCCCAGTTTGAGAGTAGAGAAAGCAGAACCTCAAGCAGGTCAACGCTCTCCTAGTTGAGTCAGGAGTTGGTTACCTTCTCCTTCCATCACCGGGTGTCTCTCCACATTCCATGTAAATTTCCCTTTTCTTTTCTTCTCCTGCTTGAAACTTACTTACACAAGGTGCCAAGTAAACCTATTTACCGGGAAAGCGATACATGTGAATATTCAATAATAATAATAACAATCATTAATTAATAATAAGTAATCATTTTTAAAACCTTACCTAAAGGTCAAAACCTATGCAAATACATTTGAAAATTTTGCTTTATTTTTTTCCTATTGTGGATTGACTCTGGGACTCCCCATTATTGTTTACGAAATGAAGATTTCAAAGAATAAATTGAAATGTTTTTAACTCCTTTGTATTTCAGATTAAATCTGTTTCATATAAAAAGGCAATTGATTTGTATCTCCTTTAGAAAATGTCCATAGATGGAAAGAGGTAACATGTAGCAGTGTCCCACTTTAATAAATTATCCAGATTAGCAATTCAGAAATATTTTTCATATCTTATCTGCCTTAAATAATATTCTAAATCATTTCTATGAGTCATTGAGAGACTTAAAAATGAGGAATAATTTTAATTTACTTTTTTTGGTGGTTGGGTATATTGTTCACCTCAACTGCTGAGAAAACAAAAGAACAATAGATGAATATCTCCATCTAGAGCCTGTTTAGGAAAAATGTAATTGCTCAACAGAAGTCAGCCTGTATTCTGATGTTGGGCTGCCATACAGCTCATCAGTATGTCGGGAGAGAACATCAAGGACGTGACTAACCTCAGTTTGAGATGGACACTGTGTAACCGGGTTTATATCCCCCAGGATGCTGGTTTCGTTTCTATTCATGTGTCCTGAGATTGCTGGGCACAAAGTAATTCAATGCTTTATAGCTCAAATGAACCAAATGGAGCTCTAACTTCTCTCTGTGCCTGATACCATCCCTGCACGAGCAGCAAATAAATAACCTGGAGTCTGTGTGATAAATCCCATCATAAAAATGAGCAAAGGGTGCCCTGGAAAGGAAGAAAAAGTGACACTTAAGCCAGACTTGGCAGTTCAAGGAGTCTCCTGAATAAGCTGATATATGAATCACATCTTTAAAAGGTGGTTTTATTTTTAATTATAATTTTATGTTGTTTTTGTATATATTTTGAATTTTTATTAAAAACACACACCCCTCATTCTGTCTCGTCTTGCATCTTACTCTATCAAATATTCATTTTCTATCACTTGTTTTTTAATCTCTACTTTTTCTGTTTCTGTCAGTGCCTTACTCTTGGCTTATCACTCATTCTCTGCTCTTTTACTTATGTGACTTGTCAGTCTTTCTGACATTATTTACTACTTTCTCCTCCCAGGAATTCTCTCTTTGGAACTCTCACAGAACTAAACTGTAGCAAGTGCTGTTAACGTGCCACCGGTAGCTCTTAAGCACTTAACATTTCTGTGCATGACAGCCTAGACTCACATCCACCATCAGCAGACATTCTTTGGCCTAAGGGTTCTCTTTGACCACGGGAACTCACTTTTTTTTTTTTAATGTTTCAATTTATTTTTGAGGGGGTGGGGTAAGGTCAGAGAGAGAGACACACACAGAATGTGAAGCATGCTCCAGGCTCTGAGCTGTCAGCACAGAGCCCGATGCGAGACTCAAACTCATGTACGGCGAGAACATGACCTAAGCTGTAGTAGACGCTTAACTGACTAAGCCACCCAGGCGCCCCTGGAACCCACTCTTAATGTACATGTGATAGTCCGGCGATGCCAGGGAATTAAGAACTCCCAAGAACCACCCGTAACCAATGACTAACAGCAATTAGTAAACAAATACTTCAGCTCCTTCACCCTTCAGCCAAGACAATTCTGGGAGATATATTTACACTGACTCTCAGCGTAGACAGAGTTCCACAACGAAGTGGGGATTCAGTTACTCACGGCTGTAACTCGCAATGTTTACTGGCTTTCTTTTCTTCCCTGCCTCGCCTCCTCACTCATCTACTGGGACTTCCTATGATCATTCAGCAGATAAATTCTGCACACTCAAACCTTGTCATGAGGTCTGCTTCTTATGGAATCCAAATGAAGACAAAATTTTAATTCTATAGTTACTTCCCTTCATTTTCTCTTCAGTAGTGGTTTCTTGTCACTGAAACATGAAATATTGGGGATTCTCAAGGTTCTATCCTCTGACTGAGCTCATCCACATTCCTGTTTTCATTTACCATCTATAGGCTGATGATTCTCAAATAAGTTCCTCTAACTCTGGTATAACTTTTGAAATCCATCTTCACCGGGATGTTCCTGCCCCATACAGAGCTGTGAACTCTTTGAAGATTGGCCTATCTCTCTTTCTTGCTTTATTTCTAGACTTTAAATAGTATCTGACATGCCATACATATTGAGTAAATTATATTTGAGTTGATTAGAAGATGAAAGTACAAGGCAAATGTAAATTTGTTACATGCAGGGAAGTACTGGAATTATTCTGTGCCAAAATGGTAACAAAAGAAAGTCTATTTGGTCAGTTCACACAAAAATGTATTCAAATCTGTAAAGAAGAAAAAGAAGAAGAAAAAAATCCATGTTTGGGGAGCATGATGGCCTAAAGAGCCCACTGACTGACGGAACTTTTCATGTTCCAGCTGAATCTGTTGGCAAATTCAATAATTTGAGTATCCACTGCTGAAAGTCAGAATTTAATATCTGTAGCTTTTGTTCCCCTTTTAGTTAATCAGCTATTCAAAAACCATCTTGCTCAAGTGAAGCCAATTTGTCTAGTTTTCAGGAGATCTGTTCACCACCAGGAACTATATATCTCATGTT
This sequence comes from Panthera uncia, assembly GCF_023721935.1. Classification (NCBI taxonomy): domain Eukaryota; kingdom Metazoa; phylum Chordata; class Mammalia; order Carnivora; family Felidae; genus Panthera; species Panthera uncia. Next base: position 96,454,141 of record NW_026057578.1, read on the forward strand.
TAAGATAAGTGGGAGCACCAGAAAGACCTCTCCTTTCCATTTAGAAAATGGAAGGCTGCCAGATAAAGTACCCAGATCAACTGCTGACATTTAAAGAGCTATTTGCTTAATGCCAATAAAGTATTTCATGTATGAGAACCAAAGTTGTGAGCAATAAATTAGGCACATTTTTGCTATGAACCCTTTAAAGAATCATCCTGTAGAATAGCAGAATGTTAACATTAATTGCAATGTAAGCCAACTGCCATATTCCATAAATGAAGAAGCTGAAATCCAGAGACATGAAGCAGCTTTTTCTAGACCCAACACAAGTGGTGAGGTAAAACTAAGACATTACCTTCATGATTTGTATCTAGGCTTTCCCCTACCCCATTTGGAATTGCTGCAAAACTGTAATATTAAAGACAATTATAATGGTTTTTCACCCCATTTTATGGGGCACAATTTACCAGGCAAACTTGTTAGAATTAGAAAAAAATTCAGACCTGGAAGAGAATTTGGAGACTGTTAAGTATAACTCTTTTTCCTGATAAAGATGCTCACTCCGTAATATCTAAAAAAGTGGGTCTCAAGACACGGTTTCCAGTCTGACATGCAAAAAGTTTGGGATCATCACTTCTGTTTTTACAACAACAAAAAAGCTGAACAAACTGAAAATCAACAACTCTTCTTAGATCCATCAGAGAACTGAGGTCACAGGGCAAACCACTACCCTGAAAACTGGAGAAGGCAGTGAGCACAGATAATCACAGCTTACCTGCAGCAAAAGCTTCTGCTGGAGTCTGCTAGGTAATTGAATAATCACTGGAGATGAAACATTTGAGAGATAAAAACTCCTGGAGTCCAGCCTTAGGAGATTCTCATGCTTTCTTGAGTTTTATCTTGGAGAGCTCCACCAAGTTTTCACGGTGAAGATCAAAGAAAAATCCCCTCATGTTCCTACCAGAAAAGGGGGGAAAGTAACAATTTTTTTTTTTATTTATTTATTTTTGGGACAGAGAGAGGCAGAGCATGAACGGGGGAGGGGCAGAGAGAGAGGGAGACACAGAATCGGAAACAGGCTCCAGGCTCCGAGCCATCAGCCCAGAGCCTGACGCGGGGCTCGAACTCACGGACCGCGAGATCGTGACCTGGCTGAAGTCGGACGCTCAACCGACTGCGCCACCCAGGCGCCCCAAAGTAACAATTTTTAAATAAGCTTTGAGTGCTCATTCTTCTTAACTGTCTGTTCTCAAGGGAAACTATTTTACCAGAGCCTAACTGACCTAGGGAAGGGAACTACCAAACTCCAACTCTCTCTAGTCTTCCTGTCTCACCTAAAGGGAGAGGGTTCACTGAAACACTTGTAAAAGTCACAGCATAGGGACACAGGCTACTAAAACACTGAGACCTAATTATAGGACTGTAAAATACTGCCCCTCCCCCACAGCTTACCACTATACTGGTCTCCTGCATAACAGGTGATTACATCTGAAAGGACAGCAAGGCTCATACTTTATTTAAAAAGGAATCCCTAGGGAAACACAGGAGAACAAGAAAAATAAAAACAAGGGCATCAAAGGAAATTTTAGCCTCTTATACCACAGCTACAGCAAATAGTAATTATAGCTTTATTCCTTACCAGCTAAGCATAAACTCTCACACTAAAGGCCTATTTGCCTCAGTTCCTTTTACACAGTACATCATGTGTGACATTCAACAAAAGCTTAAGACATGTGAAGAAAGAAAAACATAGTCCTGGGGCACCTGGGTGGCTCAGTCTGTTAAGCTTCCGACTTCGTCACAGGTCACAATCTTATGGTTTGTTAGTTTGAGCCCTGCGTGGGACTCTGTGCCCACAGCTCAGAGCCTGGAGCCTGCTTTGGATTCTGTGTCTCCTTCTTCTCTCTGCCCCTCCCCTACTCATGCTCTGTCTCTCAAAACTAAACATTTTTTAAATTTTTTTAAAAAGAAAGAAAAACGTAATCTAATTGACATTTATACAATACTTCATCCAACATATTCTTCTGAATCTCCCAGAGAGCATTCATCAAAATAAAACACATTCTGGGCTATAAAACACACCTAAACAACTCTGAAAGACCAAAAATCATAAGACCATGAAGGTACTAAACTAGAAAACAATAACAAAGATAGCTGGAAAAATTCTAAAATATTTGGAGATTAAACAACATACTTCTAAATAATACATGGATGAAAGAAGATATCTTGAGAAATTTTTAAATATTTCAAACTAAATGACAATGAAAATACTACTCATCAAAATGTGTCAGATGCAGTGGCATTGAATGCATATATTAGAACTGAAGAAATATCTAAAATCAATAATCTAAGCTTCCACCTCAGTAAATTTAACAAAAAAGAAAAACAAATTAATCTATAGTAAGCAAAAGAAAGTAATAAAAATTAGAGCAGAAATCAACGAAATTGAAAACCTCATCACAAGTATCCTTATGAAAGGAGAAAATGGGAGTTTTGAGAGATAACCAAGGACAAGAATAGATGACATGGAGGGGAGACATGTGTCCACGAGTCAAATGTCAGCAGCCACCAAAGGTTGAAAGATGCAAGGAGCAGATTCTCCCTTAGAGCCTCCGGGGGACAGCATTCCTGTGGACACGTTGATTTTCGACTTTGGCCTCCAGAACTGTAGATGAATACATTTCTGTTGTTTTAAGCCACGAATTTTGTGGTAATTTAACAGCAGCCACAGGAAACCAATACAGTATTCAGTAGCTAGTTTCTTGGGTGAAATTCTCAAAGAAAATACTATACAGCTAGCCAAATACTGGCTAATGGCATCAAGATACAGGAAATCATTTAAGCTGAATTGTTAGCCTCAATAATAAGTACTGGCCCTGTCAGGATATTCCAGAAATTCTAAGTACTTTTTTCATAATGAGTTTTTTTATCAAGAAGTTTTGGTAAATGTCTGTGCTTTTTAAAAAGCCATACTGATTATGCTAAATTGACTCTTAGAAATTCCATCTGTTTGTTTAAGTCAAGTCAAACTGTACATACTGTTTATAGTAGACTTGGTATGAACAAATGAAGGACAAATTTATGGTACGACTGCCTCAGTTATGAAGGTATTATCAGCCAATGCAGATTAATTGACTTAGTCCTTTGTATACAACTCTGCAAAATATATTTGTTCCTGATTCCTGTACTAAGTTTACCCTATCTAAACACTCTGCAACAGGAGAAAATCCAAAAACTCTGTTTCCCTTCATTTCTCCATCATCAAAACTTCCATGCTCAGCATTTTCATTTCTTATTATTCTGCTTTTATTGGAATTTTCTCATACTTCAAGTTCCAGCTCAAAGCTATAGATATTCTGAAATTTGCATAGGGTTCTTTGCTTCCTAGTTAATGAGATCTCTTTTTAGAAGGCAGTTCATCCTATCTTGAAGTAAATTTAATGTTTATCTATTTATCTTTCCCACCAAGCCAGTGATTTTCAACCTGGATAGGGAATGAGATCCTACAGGATCCCCTGGAAAGCCTTGTTTGTAGTTCATCCATCTGTACCTATCCCTGCTCTGAAGTTCTGATTTAGTAGGTGGTAGATGGGAATAAGTTCCCCAGATAGCTCTAAAACTCCCCTGCTTTCCCATTCTCTCACCCTCAACTTTATCCACCTAGCATATAAACATTGTACCTGAATTATAATGAGCATTTAGTAAAAGCCTGTTGTATTCAGTTAGTTAATCTACACCGATGGGTTTTGTTCTGTCTACTGATTTTTATACTAGTAGACACCAAGAAAATAAAATATAAGGCCTGTGACCTTATAGAATTTAGATTTTAAAGTAGTTGTTCTTACATGTTTGAGGTTACAGTTCTCTTTGGAATCAAACCTATGGGTTCATATTTTTAGATAAACACACAAAGCTTGTATATAAATTCAAGGGACTTGTAGCATTCTGAAAACGCTCTAAGGTTAAAGCATAATGTAGAAGATAGCATTACATGGAGGAAACTCAAAAAATACTCATTTAATTAATTAACCCATTAGCTAATGAGTTGTCTTATGAATGTTTTATAAACATGTACACGAATCTCCTGAGTTGCCTGCAGCTATCCCTAGACTTTGAGTTGAAAACAAGAAGGATACATGTATTTTCCTATAACCAGTGCCTTTGTGCATCTGCTTGTGATAAAGCAGAGTGAATATATGTATAAAAACAACATAAAAGAAAAAAAGAAATAGACACAAGAAACAAGTCAGAGCTGAACCAATCTCATTTCTTTTAGAATGAACAAAACCAGGGACACCTGGGGCTTAATTGGTTAAGTGTCCAACTTTGGCTCATGTCATGATCTCACAGTTTGTGAGTTCGAGCTCTACATCTTTCTTGCTCTCTCCTCTTTCTTGCCCTCTCCTCTTTCTTGCTCTGTCCTCTTTCTCTGCCCCTCCCCTGCTCATGCTTTCTCTAAATAAATAAATAAATAAATAAATAACTTTAAAAAAGAGAGAGAAAACAAAAACAAAAATGGCCGGTCTTATCATACTAAAAACATAAATCCTCAATCATCCTCCTGTCACTGCCCCCAAGTTCTCAAGGAAAATAAAAAGATAATCAACAAGGCAAAATTACTTTATTTATTCAAATGAGATATTTGCCTGATACAATATTAGACTTTCCTAATTGGTTAGACTAGAGCTATAAAGAAGGCTTTGACCCAACATGAATGAGCCAAAAAGTGAAATCAAAAGGCAGCTCATTGGCTTTGTCCAGTCTTTCCCTCCCAGTCCACACCCAATTCTCAATCCTCTGATCTACACTTAGTATCTCAATGCTGAATAAAATTCTGGGGTAAAGATGGAGGAAAGAGAGGCTTCACTTAAAGACCTAAACCTATAGGACTAAGCTACTCTTCATGCCTCGTTCCTTGGGAAGGGCTGTGATTCTTGTTGGCTCTCTTAAGCCCTTCCTTCTAAAATAAAAGAGACCCTGAAGCCTTTTATGACATACCAGTTGGGAAGAAAGAAATCACCATAGAGATGAATTACAAAAGGTTCCAAAGAGGAACACTCAACCCAAAGGCTCATCACATTAATCCTTCCCTTGATCACATAACTAACTTCAGCACAGCTCAATGATGTAGTAATGATCCTTAGACTTATATTCACCCATATCAGTGCCCCATCCTGAGACTAGAGTGGAACCTTGAGCCTAATGATTAACAAGCATCTACCCAATACAGTTGGCCTATAGAAGAGCTGAAACTGAACTTCAGATATCTGGATAGCCAGCCCAGTTCTGGCTTTATCTTTAAGACTGTAAACTTTAGTCTTAACTATTTTATTATTATAAGCAATGAGGTTATCATTGTGAGAATAATATCCATTCCAGGAAAACATAAAAACAACTTTATCTTCAGTTGGATATTCTTCAGGACTATGATTTATTCCTTTGCACCCCACAGATCTTTGTTTTTCACCTCTAAGTAGCACTCAATTTAATCTTGTATTTTCCACCAATTAGAAGTAAACTTATATAGGCCAGCATTTATAACTGATTCATCTTAAAATATCTCATGCAGTTTTTTGCACATACAAGGAATTGAGAAGACTGTTGAGTTGGAGTGAGTACACAAGACTGGGAATCCACAGCAAAAAGGCATTTTTCCCATATTTCACAAACCAAATTAATGGGTTTAACTGATTTACTTTCAAATGATTAATATAGCCATGTATGTATGTATCTTAAGCCATCTATAGATTGAAAAGCTACTAACCAAAGCATTTAAAACATTATAGGTTGTATGTTGCTCAAATATTAAATATTTGACATTCAGATTTTAGACTAAATTTTTCTGTTTCCCTTAAGAGCACTTGGTGTCATAAATATTTTCAAAGTCAGTTGGAAAAAGAGAATGAAAACTAATAACAACAACAACAAAAACTAGCCTCTGATCCTGCAAAGAACATCGCAGCAAGAACAGAGATCTTTCACAGACTTTGGATGCTAATTCATTTTTTAACACATGAATACCCTTGCCCCCCCCCCAAAAAAAATCAAGACAAAAGTGCACAAAGTAAAAGTGGATGCCTCCCTCATTTTCTGACACCGTTTCCCAGAGGAGAACACACATAAACCTGTTTACTTGTAACCCCTTCTGGTTCTTCTATAGGAATTATTCATACCCAGCACACTGAAAAAGAGGGAAGTAATCCCAACATTTCTACCCAATCCTCATTCAGAAGCAAGATTTACCTGACAGTTTCTAATCTTCTTTTGCCAAAGGTCAGCATGGCCAGCCATTCAACAATGAACGAATCACTATTATAGATATTATAAATTAATCACCATGCTGAGGAAAATTCTCTCAATCATTGTATAAATACCCATCAAATTTCCTCTATATTCACTGAATGAGACTAGACTTTATATGTGAAAGGAAGGAAGGAAGGAAGACAGGAAGGAAAGAAATGAAACAGAGGATAAACTGACTCAAGAAAGGTCTCTGTTTCTGATGGATCCATCTCCCAGACACTGACTATGTCTGCCTGTTTGGAACCTCCTCAACCCCCACCCTTGCTAACTAACCTTCATAAACCTTATTCCTTGCCAGCCTTGATAGCTGATACCTGCCAAATGCCTCTGCTTGCCCAAACAACTCTTATAATACTACATGATTGTAGCTATTGTTGAAAAACACAATGGTTTGTTGAAAACCTGCATCATGGCTAGAAGATTGTCAGTTGAGGTAGTCTTCTGAGTCTACTCTCAGGGACCGTGACCCCTAGTGGCAGTCTTCTCTGTCTCAGAAGTAAGTCAGTCTCACACAGGCGTTCACCCTGTGCCAGGATTTCTACTTGGGAAATGCAAGGGGTTGGCAGAAATGAAGTGCGGCTTCCCTCCAGCTGGCCACAAGGGACAAACTGTCACAATCAGTGCAAATGGCCCATGGGATATTTTCTTTGACAGTTGATTTTATTCTTTTACTCCAACATGTATCTGAATGAGCTTAGTTCCCCCCACTCAGACCTTTTAGCCAACTCCAGCTTTGACAGTTATATAATATAGCTTTAGCAGTGGCTGTAAATGAGTCCTATGTTTTCCTTCATGGACATCTAAACAAGATGATGTGACATATTTGCTGAGCTACTTAAACATTTCCTTACACAGTGACTAAATGCTACTACCTATTTGAAAACCACTTCAGTGCCTGTAATAGCTGCCCTAGAAATCACCATAGCTAATCTCACACAATTGCTGACCATGTTGTGGCATCACTGAGGCAAGCATCTGTTGAATGGAGGGAAAAACAACAATGTTCCCTGGAACCAGGCACTCTTTTGCATCTTTTTACTTTTCTCTGCCCCAATTTAAAACTGAAATGACTAGAAGTCAGAGAAAGGAGAGACTTGTCACCAGATGCTACTTGCCACATTCCAAGAGTCCATCTGCTCCATTGAATACCCTGCTCGGCTACTTCATGCAAATGCTCCAGGATAGGTTTTAAATTGATCTGAATCTTCTCCAATTTGTTAAGTCAGTTTTTATAGATAGCCATCCTTGTGAATGTATCAGCAATTGATATGTCATACGCATTTCTCTCCCCTTGCAGGACATCTGTACATTTAACATCGGCCAGGCAAAATGGTTCTTCAGCAAGCTTTTCAGCCCAAGGAAAGGTAGACACTATCAACAGAATGAGAGATGCCAGGAAAAAAAGAACCTTCATTCATTTACCCAATTTTAGAGAGTGGATTTGAGAATTCACTGCTGCCTTATTCTGTTACTAAGAGATATGCTTTCCATCTATTTCTCCAGTTATTATACTCAAACCTCACACACCATTTCCCAGTGCTGCTAACATACTAATATTGTGTGCTGTGCGCAGAGTGCTGTTGGGTAAGAGAAGACTGGGGCTTAGGGCCATGGGGATTCCAATTAATATTAACACCTGTCTCAGTCGAGGGCCCTCCAGACATTGCCAGTGCCCTTTTGGATTTCAGGCCTATGTGAGGCTTTCTTCTTCCTCTCAGGCACATAGGAAAAATCTGGCAGAAAGCTGCACTATTTAATAGTAAATTCCAATGCTTTTACCACAATTGTATCATAGGATCATTTTTATATGTAAAGTCGCTTTATAAAATTGAGAGGAGTGTCTTCTTTGAGGAGCTCTCAATTTCTCTTTCATCTGTTTTTCAGAGCCTCTGGTCCTATCTAATTCAATCATTTGATACCAACACAGAACCTTATCTCTGACAGGTCATCCTCTATCGCTTATTCATCACAGAATAACCTTTACTTGAGAAAGAGAAAACTATGAACACCAGCATTAACATCACGATCCATCATTAAGTTGATATCAAACCTTCCCTTTAGATCTTCAGATCACTTCAACTTGGTTTATATAAATACAACCCTGACATTTTAGTTTTCATCTTTACTTTGCCCTTAGACTTTGACAAGATGTTACCATGTTTTAAACAGCCAGTCAAAGCTTTCCCCTCTTACCCATCTGCAAACTAGGGCAAAGAAAACTCTGACAAAGCTAGATGTCTTAGGCACAAGTTAAAGAGAGCGTTTACTCTTCTTTCCAGTCACTAAGCTTCTTTGTGGACTCATTCTCCCCCAGTCATAGCTAGGAGTATTAGCTACATCTCTGAGCTTTGGTTTCTTTCTTTCCTTCCTTCTTTATTTTTCTTTCTTTCTTTCTTTCTTTCTTTCTTTCTTTCTTTCTTTCTTT